>NC_056729.1:1646870016-1647007516 GCF_019279795.1 Protopterus annectens | reverse complement strand
GGCTGTAACAGCTGGTCAGCTTCAAAAGCTTAATGGGCACCATCCATGCACCCAAACCACTAGAGAGCTTGAGCTGAGCTGTCTAAAGGACAAGATTCGGTGCCATGCCTTTCAGAGCTTTCCTGCCATGAAGAGAATGTTCCTCTGTGGGCTTTTCGATGATCAACAACTGGCTTGTGCTGTTCCATTGCTGGGAAAATAAATTCCCTTTAGGAAAAACCCTTCCATAATTGTATTTATTGTTTAAGCTCATTTTCCTGCTATGGAAAGTATTTTTTAAGGTAGTACAAAGTCATACCCTCATGAATGGAAACTAGACCGTGGGTCTTCCAAGATTTGTTCAACTGTGAGACGTTCCTCGAGCAGACCTTTTTGTCTCCTCTCTGAACAATCAGCTGGCAAAATTCGATTGCAAGACTCCATGCAAGCAGGCCTGGTAAACAGATGCCTTTTCTTTTCCTTGGACAGGAATGTTTCTGTATGCTTTATCACCCCTTCCACTGATATCCAGGATACTTATGAACACTCAGAAGGAATCTCCCATGATCATTGTGGTGACTCCCTCCTGGCCCAGGCAACAGTGGTTCTCCCTTATTGTGGAATTGGCCAGGGGACTTACAGCAAGTTTCCTCACAGATAGGATCTACTCATATACGAACAGGGGTGTTTCATACACCCTGACCCCAGACACCTTCAACTAACTGGCTGGATGATGTCTTAATACATTTTAGGCACTGTTTACTGAGGATGAGCAGCAGGTACTAATGGAAGCATGAAAGCCTGCTACTGGAAAATCATATATTAGCAAATGGAAAAGGTTTTCTAGTTGGTGCCAGCAACATAACCAACACTCATTTAGGGCTAGTGTTTCAGTGATTTTATAATACTTGTGTGGGTTACTGTACTATGGCCTTTCTTACGCCCCTGTCAAGGTTCATTTGTCAGCCATTTCAGCATGTTAGTGGCTCACCATCTTTCAATGCTTTCTCATGTCAAAATGTTTTTGAAGGGAGTGTTGCATAAGAGACCTCCAAGAAAAATGATGGTCCCTCCAAGGATCTTAATTTTGTGTTAGAGAAGCCAACACTTACTCCATTTGATCCAGTCCTGAGGTAATTAACATGGAAAACAGTTTTGCTGATTGCTCTGACCTCTGCAAGAAGAGTATCTGAGTTACAACCTTGTAACCTTGGGTCAACCTTGTCTTGTTTTGCACAGAAATAGGGTTTCTTTGAAAACTAATCATTATGTTATGCCTAATGTGGTATCCAAGTTTACTTTAAGTCAAACTATCTATCTTCCAGTGTTCTTCCCTGAACCGAAAATTGAGGGAGAAAGGATCATTTATACCTTGGGTGTTCATAGACAAATCGGTTACTATCTTGACAGAACAAAATCTTTCAGAACGTTTGATCAGTTGATCATTTGTTATGAAGGTTAGAAGCAGTACAACTTGTGTCAAAAAAGACTATTTCCAAATGGTTTTCTAAGGCTATTACCATTTGTTATTCTCATAACAACAAAACTATTCCAGGCGGGGTAAAGAGACATTCTGCCAGGGCCTTAAATTCATCTATGGCTTTTTGGAAAGGGATGGACTCTAGAAGTATTCTAGAAGTAACAACTTGGTCCTCTGTACATAGTTTTACAAAACACTACAAGCTAGATGCCTTCTCCAAGACTTGGCCAGGCCTTGCTAGGTCCATATTCTCCAAGATCTCCCCCTTCTACCTCCCGGTTGTTTTAAGTTATGGTAATCCATGTAGCTTAGGCTATTGCAGCAGTGATCAATATGAAGAACACGGTGCAATTCTGTATGTAAACTTACCATAGCAGTCAATGTTCAAATGATCACCGCTGCAGTACCCCCCCCGTCCACCCACTCCCCTTGTGTTTTGTTGTCTTTTTTTATGCCAGGGTTTAGAATTTTAATGTTTGCTGCTTCTAGCAATGCCCTCTCAAAGCTTATCATCCTCCTCTCAGTTAAAATGACAGCTATGAAGGGATTGGAACCTACATCAGTCTTTTATTCGGCTCAACGCAAGTGGTCTTAACAGTTGGGGCATGTAAGGTGCCCTGACGCTTTGGAAGCTGGCCAGCTGTTATATCCGTAGGATTCTGTAGCATTGTCACTGATCATTCAGGCTGGAAGCTGGCCAGCTGTTATATCCGTAGGATTCTGTAGCATTGTCATTGATCATTCAGGCTGGAAGCTGGCCAGCTGTTATATCCGTAGGATTCTGTAGCATTGTCACTGATCATTCAGGCTGGAAGCTGGCCAGCTGTTATATCCGTTAGCATTGTCACTGATCATTCAGGCTGGAAGCTGGCCAGCTGTTATATCCGATTCTGTAGCATTGTCACTGATCATTCAGGCTGGAAGCTGGCCAGCTGTTATATCCTGTCACTGATCATTCAGGCTGGAAGCTGGCCAGCTGTTATATCCGTGATTCTGTAACATTGTCACTGATCATTCAGGCTGGAAGCTGGCCAGCTGTTATATCCGATTCTGTAGCATTGTCACTGATCATTCAGGCTGGAAGCTGGCCAGCTGTTATATCCGTAGGATTCTGTAGCATTGTCACTGATCATTCAGGCTGGAAGCTGGCCAGCTGTTATATCCGTAGGATTCTGTAGCATTGTCACTGATCATTCAGGCTGGAAGCTGGCCAGCTGTTATATCCGTAGGATACTGTAGCATTGTCACTGATCATTCAGGCTGGAAGCTGGCCAGCTGTTATATCCGTAGGATACTGTAACATTGTCATTGATCATTCAGGCACCTACTGTTACGGTATGTGTACGTGCACAACTGAACATTTCTTGCAAATGGAAGTAGTAGCAGTGAAAAGTGTGTTCTGGATGCCGAATGAGTTGTGAAACCATGTTGTTCATCGCACAGACGGCAGTAGCTATTTACTTGTTTAAGTAGTTGTTTGAAGCTTTTTGTAACAGGACGTATAGGGTATAATGCTGGCTGGTGGTCTTTTGGCTCAGTGAGGATGTTGTTTTATGAACAGGATTACTATGGCATGTTTAAAAAGAGCAAGAACCATGCCAGCTGTGAGTGAAAGGTTACAAACATGAGTGAGGGAGGTGGGTTGCTTTTTTTCTCTGCTGCTGGTGTGAGGAAAGTTGGGTGAAGCTTTTTGAACATAAACCCTAAAGAGATTTGGTGTAATAACAGTGCTTTAGTTTCTTTGTCTAAGATGTGAGAAAAGTGGATGTCAGCAGTCAGGGGAGAGGTGTATTGTGATGATCTGAGGTAATGCCAGCCATGCCAGGAGAAGTAGGGGAGTGGATGTGTAACATATGCCAGGACAGCTAGCTGGAATTTTGTAAAGAATTATATGTCATTTGTATATCAAACTGATCTGTACAGATGCTTGGGTTGAAAATGTATTTGTAAAGTTGCTTGTGTTAAAAATGTACCAACAGTTGTTCCTGACTGTATTGTAACTGAATTAAATGTGCATGTTTCAACAGAGGATACTGGAAGAGAAGAGGTTATTGTCAGCTCCAGATAACTTTGAAGAATAGTTGAAATTAAATTAGGCCATACATATTGTAGCTTACAGTTCCGGATGCAGCCAGAGACAAAATATCTAGGAAACTAAGTATTAGGGAGCCTTCTTTATTGGCTCTAGCAGGTAGCTAATTGCTACTCTAGAAGGCTAGAGGTTTGAAATTGTTTTATGACTTCCAGGAGCTGTAGCAGAGTCTACGTACATCAAGGTTGCCAGATTCGCTGCTCAACAAGCCTACAAATTGCATCATTGTCTTTCATCAAGATACCCAAACTGGCTGGAATTACCTCACCAGCTTCTACTCTCTCAACTAGAAATAATTCACTCTATACTATACCTGAAATCCTTCTGCCCTAGCCTATCTCCTCTCATATCTCAATATTCCCCCACTAGGTCCCTACGTAGCTCTGACCTTAACCTTCTACAAATATACAAACATAAGACTAAAATTGGCTACAACCTCTACAGCTACAATCCTACCATATCATGGAATAAATTACCACTAGAAACCAGGGCCCTCAAACATCCACATCAATTCAAAATTGCCACTAGAGAGTACTTCCAAACTCACCAGTCCTGCTTCTGCACACATCCTCCCCGATCTAGTCCATTAATTCATATGTAATCACCAAACCTTCAAACCTTTTTAGCTTGTAAACATCTTCTTCTACATCTCTTATCTCCATTTCTAATGTCACATATCTCATGAAACAGATGCATATGCGATGAACTCTTTTATTGAAAATGTTTGTGTTGAGTAATTTCTCTTATGTATGCTTATAATGTTTTTTTTCCATTATTATTTTTCTGATAAAATGTATTTCATTGCATGTATCCATTGTAACCCATTGATACTGTTAACATGAAAATTGTAAAACTGTGGAGCTTTTTTCCCTGGGCCTCCGCTGAAAAAGGGCTACTTAGCTCAGTTGGACTAACCTGGTCAATAAATGTAAAATAAATAAATAAATAAAATAAATTATATTAAAAAAGTTGAAATCAGGATTGTATCTCCTTAGTGAACAAACTGTTCATTAGCTTGGGTCAAAAGGAAGAAGGATTCCGGGCACCCCTACTAGATGCCATATTGCTATGGGAGCTTTCTCTTATAAGCTTCCACCTACTGTTGTCCCTGTGTATGTTCCTTCATTTTCAGATTCCTGGTTAACTGACTAGAAAACCTCTACTTCAGAACTGCACTACATAGGAAAGGCTATGACAATCTGGCAAATAAATGTTCAGTACTGAAATCAGGTGTTATGAAATATACCTGCTCCTGTATAGCTGTTATCTCTTGGTTGCCTACCAGTGATAAATCTGTCTTTAACTCGGCCTTAGCATTAGGGGTGTTTAAAATCCTAGCCCATGCTGACATAAATAATTGGTAGCCTGTGTTTATAAAATTAAATTGGCTTGTAACTGATCAGATTAACTGAAACTTTACAAGACTTCAGCATCACTGAAATTAAGGCTGTCACTAATTACATATTTTACAGTACAGAGTTTGGGGGAGGGGGCAAGCTTTATAACCACTCCAGGAAAGATCACCTGCTCCTACAACCTTGTTAAGCTTCAGAGCCTTGATATCAGCAGCTCCTGCCTACTGATCAGAAATGCTAGTGCCTCTTGCAGAATTTCTACCCCATCACTACTTTCCTTTCAGTAGGTGCTACCCCCCCCCCCCCATGAGCTGCCATTATATAAATAACGGCATTATTTCCCAGGAGCAATAACTATGTTGCCCTGACTGAAGAATTTTTCAACAAAACTTTTCCTCTGCCTTGCTCATCCCATTTTACCAATCTTGCCACATATTTAACATCTCTGGCATAGGGACATGTAAAGCACAGCACACACACTCAGATGCCCAGTCTTCCCTGATGTCCAGGAGCTCTTGAGCCCACTTCATGGTAAGTGACTTCATGTCTAGGTCATTTCTTGTGCAAAACATGGACATTTACTCCAGAATGCTATATATATTCTACCACTCCAGAACCCCAATCCTCTTCAACCAAGAGTATGAGAGTTATGCCAATCTTCATGGCCTATTAAGAATGAATATGTATGTTGTTGTCCTTTATCAGTTAGGCCTTTTAATTCAGGTTTATATTGTTCACGCCTGGGAAATATGCCCATAACCAAACCATACTCCAGAAGTATTCACTTGTACCAAAAACAGAGTGCAGTCTAGGTGGATTATAAAATATTTGTTCAGGCATTATCTTCTGAATTTTCTAAGTCTGTGGGATTTTCTCTTCATTTGTTTGATTGTTTGGTAAACATTTCCAGCTATTTCTCAACCCTTGACAGAGTTTCTTCCTCATGAGAATCAGTAAGACAGTAAGCCCCTGCTTATAAGACACTCATGAGATCAAGCCTGTCCCCTCACCTACTGTAAAAAAAATGTACAGTAAATGGATATTGTTTCACATTATCTTATATCGTCTTAAGCCGTTGAAACTTATTTTTAAGAGCCTTATGTCTCAGAATTTCTGTTTGTTGAAAGTTATACATGGTTTTGCACTGATCCCAGAATCAGTCTCCTTTTTGGTCCAACACACTACGCCCTCCCAGTAGGTTAAAACATGCTAGGGAATCAACACTTCAAGTGCTGATCATTTTCCACCTTTTTCTCTGGAAACAATGGTTCAGGCATCAAGATTTCTTACCATTCATCTGAACTCAATTTGTCACAATCTAAAAGTATGTTTGTATGGATTCACTTTAGAAGCTCGAAATACTGAAATATCGAATTTCAGTATTTTGAGCCCATAAAGTGGAAACCTGAAAACAACGAAACCTCAGAAGCACGAAATTCAAAATCTCACATGCCGGAGATTTTGAATTCGAGCTTCTGGTGTTTCGCTGTGGTTATGGATTCAGGTAAGTGTTTATGTGTTAAGGGTTTTGGGCAAGGGCTGTGGTGTGTGTTGGTGTGTTTTGTTACTGTGATGTGTGTGTGTGAGGAGAATATAGCTTGTGGGGTGGTGTTTTGTGTGTTTTTGTATGTAGTGCGACCTAGGAGTTAGAATATTTAAGTAAGGGGGGTGTGGTGAGTGCAGCCCCCCACATGGGGGTGCAAGGGGGCTTGCCCCCCTGCTTTTATGTAGGACAAAGCTTATGTTTGTGTGTGGGTAGGAAGGTGTGTGTTTGTGTACAGTAGAAGCGGTAATCCAAAATTTCTGGTATGCGAGATTTTGAATTCCACGTTTCTGAGTTTTTGTTCTTTTCAGGTTTCCACTTTATAGCCTCGACATACTGAATTTCGATATTTCAGTATTTCGAAGATATAAAGTGAATCTGTTTGTATATATGGCATACCTTACCAATTCATTGAACAGCCTGGAAAAGGACCTTTAAGAGTTTCCTTTATGGAGCACTTATAACCGGAAGAAGTTCTTTCCACATTGACTGATAACCTATATGCAATTACACTTCCCTGTAATAAAGTTCAGAATTTAGAAGAGTCAATCCACCCTTTGTTTAAAGAAGAAAATTTTCCTACAACATCCTAGGTTTGCAGTCATTCCAAAGTATGCTACTTATCCCATTTTTCAAGGATTTAACCCTGATATTAACAGCTGCAAACTGTTGAAAGGCCAATGATCTTGTAAAGTGTAAAGATCAAGGAGAAATATATGCATTTGTATGGCCTTTGCCTACTGAATAAGATTAAATAGCAGGACTTTTTCAGAGTTTAATCTTCATCAGTATCTGAGAAATTGGTAAGGGCTGCTGTCCTAGTGTTAGCATCAGCATAAGTACAGGACAGCTAAATAAATGAGTATATGTTATGGATACAGGAATATAGTATGCAAGTCATCCTGAGGGCCATAGTTAAATGATACAGCCTTGGTTGTAGTCATATAAACTTTATAGCAAACCTTTTGACTTATGTCCATTAAGGACTCAAAAAGTTGAGGCAAATTCCTTTCACATTCAGTTAGGTAGTCCAGTGGGTTATCAGCACACCAAGACATTTTAACTTTCAGGGTCCCTTTTCTACAACCAATTAATGAAGATGCTGAAAAGGTTCTTACCAAGGACTCTGTATAGAAATAGATACCAGGGCTAAAATAAAATGCACTTGCTTAGTGCCCTAGGCTAACTAAAGGAATCTGATACATTGGCAGCTAGCTTTTAATGCAAACATGAGTCTGTGAAATCATAGCAATGTTGCACCTGAAACAGATACCCCATGCCTCCCTCTTAGAAGGCTTTTCACCATGCATGTGGAGTACAAGCAGTGATAAACTACTTGTGAAAGCATCTTTCATCACCAAAATCATTTGTATGACTGTAAAATGCTTACTTTGGGACCCATACAGCAGCTCGAATACCACTTCATGTCAGCCATGGACTTGATTGTCTTGTAGCCCATGCAAGCAGCTGCTCACACTTGAACTTAAATATGAGTTCAGCCAAGCAACTGCTCACACTCGAACTTAAATATGAGTTCAGCCAAGCAGATGCTCACACTCAAACTTAAATATGAGTTCAGCCAAGCAGCTGCTCACACTCAAATGTAAATATGAGTTCAGCCAAGCAGCTGCTCACACTCGAACTTAAATATGAGTTCAGCCAAGCAGCTGCACACACTCGAACTTAAATATGAGTTCAGCCAAGCAGCTGCTCACACTCGAACTTAAATATGAGTTCAGCCAAGCAGCTGCTCACACTCGAACTTAAATATGAGTTCAGCCAAGCAGCTGCTCACACTCGAACTTAAATATGAGTTCAGCCAAGCAGCTGCTCACACTCAAATGTAAATATGAGTTCAGCCAAGCAACTGCTCACACTCGAACTTAAATATGAGTTCAGCCAAGCAGCTGCTCACACTCGAACTTAAATATGAGTTCAGCCAAGCAGCTGCTCACACTCAAACTTAAATATGAGTTCAGCCAAGCAGCTGCTCACACTCGAACTTAAATATGAGTTCAGCCAAGCAGCTGCTCACACTCGAACTTAAATATGAGTTCAGCCAAGCAGCTGCTTACACTCAAATGTAAATATGAGTTCAGCCAAGCAGATGCTCACACTCGAACTTAAATATGAGTTCAGCCAAGCAGATGCTCACACTCAAATGTAAATATGAGTTCAGCCAAGCAGCTGCTCACACTCGAACTTAAATATGAGTTCAGCCAAGCAGCTGCTTACACTCAAATGTAAATATGAGTTCAGCCAAGCAGATGCTCAGACTCGAACTTAAATATGAGTTCAGCCAAGCCGCTGCTCACACTCAAATTTAAATATGAGTTCAGCCAAGCAGATGCTCACACTCGAACTTAAATATGAGTTCAGCCAAGCCGCTGCTCACACTCGAACTTAAATATGAGTTCAGCCAAGCAGCTGCTCACACTCAAATTTAAATATGAGTTCAGCCAAGCAGATGCTCACATTTGAACTTAAATATGAGTTCAGCCAAGCAGCTGCGGCACACTAACTGCTCGCTTTCTAGAAACATGGGATAGGTAAGTCAAGAAGGGGAGTGGGAAGGAGATTTTAGGTTTAGGGAGAGGGAAGGGGAGGCAAGTGTGGAGAGATTGTGAACTTTAGGGTTAGGAAGGGGGGAGGGACTCTTAATTCTTGCTTGTGATCAGCAGTTGTAGGGGAGTCTTAGGTGTAGGGAGGGATCATGGAGTTTAGGAATAGGGAATGAATGGGACTTGTGGGTTAGGAACTGGGTTGAGTTTTTTGGGTTAGGATTAGGGTTAGATAATGTGTTAACATTGGTCTTTGGAAAGGTTGCTTAGTTAAGAGGGACAAGTTAGTGGAAGTTAGAGTAATCGCTGAAACAGGTGAGAGTAATCATTGAAACTAGTGAATGGCAGTGTGGAAATGTGCCTTGAGTGCATGTAATAGGCCCATTTACTTTCCACATTCACCAACTGCAATAAAAATGCTGCACTGGGAGAAGCCATCAGTAGAATTCAGACCTTGTAATCATGAGCTAAAATGCGGCCGGGTCTGGAAGAGAAAGGTGACTCAAAATCTTTGCCTTCTTTTGTCTGACCACAGGTACTGCTTCTTTCCATGATTCAGGAATCTGCTTCTGTCCATGATTCAGGAATGGTCATATAGACCAAACTGCCATGTATGACATCTGCCCACTCAGGAAGAATCAAGTCATTTACAGATAGCCACATGGGCAGTGGTTGCATTTCAGAACCCCTTGATATGCCCTTGGTTTGTTTCATTAGAACTTCATCCAGTTTTAACCAAGGAATGGTCCTCATAAGTTTCCCAGCCTGTTCATGAGACATAGTCTAGTACTCATCAGTGATGTTATACAATAGGTTCATAGGTTAATTGGATGATATTAGGTTACTCACACAGAGGCCCTTATAAGCATAGCCAAGAATTGTGTCCATGTTCCCACAAAGTCAGCACCTGTTTCCCCTGTCCAGCAGGGACACAGATGGGATTCCAGGGGTGTATTTTCTGTTTCCCATCCAGTCATCCAGGTTCCTCTTAAAAAGGGCTAGTGAGGTATTCTGCTTGACATGGAGAGGGAGTCTATTCCACAGATTGGACAGTCTTTGAGACACAAATCTATCCCACCAACTTCTATTAATGTCACAAACCAGGTTAAGGCCTTGCATGTGGGTTGCACAAATGGAGTTTGACTTAAGGATATGCAGCAGCTCCATCAAGGATGGGTCTGGGATGACCTTGTATGCCAGACACGAATCACATCTCAGCAGTCTGTACAAGACTGAGTAGAGGGACAAGGCTTTTAGCCTGTTTGTATAGGATAGGTATTTGAGACCCTGGATTTTCCTTGTCAGGAACATCTGTGATCTCTCCAACTGCTGCAGG
The DNA here is from genome assembly GCF_019279795.1 of Protopterus annectens. Lineage (NCBI taxonomy): Eukaryota > Metazoa > Chordata > Ceratodontiformes > Protopteridae > Protopterus > Protopterus annectens. The sequence goes on along the minus strand of NC_056729.1, from coordinate 1,646,997,170 downwards.
TGCTTGGCAACGTACATACCGAAGGGGGCATTGTATACAATCTTTATTCCAACCTAAAGTGTATCTATCCCAAAAGTCAGTGTTAGGCCAAATCTAAAACTTTAATCATTGCAACATTATAAAATACTGTCTTGTAAAATTTAATGAAAAAAACTTGCAAGGTTAGTAGGATTGGAATTCAGCTAGCATAAACACAGTTTCACAAAACATAGATAGGTGCCACATGCCATTCACATTTACAGCCTGTGACAGCCCACCATGTTGCCCCATATAAAAGATACTAACATTGCATGTATACCAAACCTGTAACTAAATCCATAAAGTGCAAACTCAAGTAAAACTATACTACCACCTCAAAGGACAACCAAAGCACAAAATGTCTGGGGTGGAAGTGGCGACAGATGATAAGTGAATCCTCCAGTACACTTGTTTTCAAGGAAAACATCATAGTGGAACCTCAACATTATTGTTCAGCTATTTTAATGCAACAGCATCACTTTATGTGTTGCTTATTACATTTTAATATGTTTTTACCACAGAATGGCTGATATGTGGCCTTCCCAGAATCCATTTCAAGTTCCCTTTATAGGAGCCATGCTAGTTGTGGGTTGCCTTAGTGATTAAGGTGTTAACCTCAAAATCACAAGGTGCTGGGTTTGATTCTCACCCTTGGTCAATGTCTTGATATTGGTTATGCACGTAAGAGTCTGCAGACATAAAAAGAGGTTGAAGGATTTGTGTAACGGTTAAGGAGCTTACCTCACAGACAAAAGGTAAAGGGTTTGATTCTTACATAAAAGAAATTGACTAAACTTAAAATGTCCCACAAGTACATGCCTAAGAACCTGCTGTGTTCATCTGTGCAATCCAAGGAATCTGCTGGATTCTACTAACTGTAAGTACAATTTTATACTGTATTTTTCTCTTTTAAACTGTATTTCTTCTATATTTGTTGATTTTTAAAACTGTTTTTGCTGATTTGTCGCTCTTTGTGTGCTGTAGCGTAGACTAGATTCAGACATGCTGAATATGGTTTTATTTGTTAAACTGAGCAGTAAACCAAGCTATCTTTTGTTGGAGATGCCCCCCCCCCCCCCTTGTGGCAGGAGAGTGCAGTTAGGACTCATCTGATTGAAGGTTGCTGGCACAGGGCTGATTTTTGAGCTTTTTTTATTGGTAAATTGTTTAATTCAGTTTGCTCACAGTTGCTACATAAGCCCCATGTTTGCGTGGGTTTGTGCTTGTTTTAACAATGCTCCACAGAGTCAGGCGACCAGCCAGTGCCCTGCTGTATTCATCTGTTTATAATCTGTGCACCATATAGATGCAAACACTTCAGTAGATACATTTGAAATCTTAGTAGCTGCCTGTGATTCAGCCAGAACAGTGTTTAGCTGCTCTGAGAGCACCTCAGCTACACTTTTGACCCTTAAACAGTCCCAAAACCACCAAATCTACAATAATCTCATACCATTTAGATTTTATAGGATTGTAAAGGATGAAGATACAGAAGCTGGAAACAGAGGAGAGAGAAGGATAGAGACACACAGAAAGAAGACATTGAGGATTGTTCAGGAGGAGGATGGGACAAGGGGCAATATGTTTTTATTGGGGAGTGACCCCCCCCCCACATTTTCAATTTTTTCTTAAGAGGGATGAATGGGTAGGAGTAATGGTAGAGGGTGTAGGAAATAGGGTTAGAGAAGAGTTAAGGGGAAATTACTTTAAAAAAAAAAACAGTCAAGACAGACAGAAATACTATAGTGGACTAACATTTGAAGGGGCGACAAGGCATTTGGATGGCAGAGAGACACAAAAGTAAGAGGGAGGGGGAGGTGTGACAAGCAGCTACCACCTGGTCCAGAGGACCTCAATAAACCTCAATAACCCTCCCCACCATGATGGACCTGGAGAAGGGTACTCTAATGGTGTGGAAGAGAAGGCTGTTGGTGGCTCAATGGAGAATGCAACTGGGCCAGAAAGTCTTGCACCTGCTGGGAGAGAGACTGTATGGTTACATGTGACACTATGTCATCTTCTGTACCATTAGTTCAACCAAACCCTGAATCTCATGATGTTTGTGGCATATCAGGCTACTGCACACTGGGGCAACAGAGATGGAGACACTGTCCATACCTTGTGAAGACATCCCAAAGGGGCAAGGGGAACAGGAGGAGGTGACTATTCCCTCACCTGGGGGGCATGTGGCTGAGCTGCCACCGGGCCCTCTGGACCTGTTGAAAAAGTATCATAAAAGAGAGAAATTAAAAATGAGAGAGAGAACAGAGAGACGGAAACAAGAAATGGACTCATAATTGCTTTGAAACCACTGAAATTTATTTTATAAAATAAAATTAAATATTTATTCGTTTATTCAGAAACTGCTACTAAGGAATGCTACACATTTTTCACTTATTACATGGATGACTATATGCTGAAAATATTCATGGATGGCATTTTTTCCTTAATGCTTATTGTGTTGTATAAATTATTAACTGCATCATTACTTTATGGATTAGTGCTGCACTAAAAAGTGGCATTCTTACTACTTCATTTAAAGCTATCACTACCAGTGTAGGCATTATTGACATATAATTCATTTCCTTGCTCTTCAGAAGTTCATTGTAAAACATTGACATCCATTTATCTGGCTTTACTATACTAACTGTGGACTGCTGGAGGGAGTGTGATCTTTCACTCAGAAATTTGATATTACATGGAATGGAACTATTTTATAGATCATATATTTTTATATGACTTGTCATATGCTTCATATGCTTTATACTTACAAAGACTCTGGCTAAGTCTTGCATCTGTCAAATGGGTTGTCAGATGTCTGTTGTAGGTGAACTCCTCAGCTGAAGAGATATGAAAAAAAAGAAAAGAAAAAATGTTGCTAACTCAATCCAGTTGCACGTGCATCGAGGCTGGAAACAATTCATTATTTACAACTTCTATCCGAGTTACTAATACATTTTTAAACGATGTCAACACATTTCCACCCCTTATAGACATCATGTCCAGAAGCAGTCCACAATCTTTTCCTGAAGAAATGCAGCACATTACTGTGTAAATCCATCCTGGAAAAACTTTTACGGTGTATGCCTTTGCTTCATGTACGATGGCGTGTAACTTTAACAAACTGTAGCACATCAAGCTCCTTGATTATGCCTTAAAATCAGAAAAGTGATAAACCTGTTACACACTACTGTAGCATGAGACCTGGCCTTAACAGCACTTTCAAAGGTGTGTAACAAATGTTACAAACCCGAACTACCAAGCACTGTGATAATTGGGTATGAGGGACTAGTTGTTCCTTTGGTTCCTGAATATATTTCCTCCTATTTCCACTGAAGTTTACAAACATTAGTCTGAACTTTTTAAAATGAGGGCAATATTTAAAAACTGTCCGTAACTTTTTCCTTACTTAATGGCTTTTAAAGCCAATAAACACATTGTGTTTTTCTCCTTTTGTAACTGATAGTATATGGAGTAGGTGAGACTCTATGCGCTACAAAGAGTTGTGATTGGGTCTCGGAGATCATAACTCATTATTATGAGTTCTCGAAATGGATGACATGATTCACCTCATCAGCTTTACTCTTGCGGTCAATTTCCTGGCATCCATGTCTCGAACACATTATAGCATGGTTATGATCAGAGACCCGATCATAACCCATACCATGTGTATGGATGAAGGGGCGTTGTTGTTACTGATGTATCATTCAGCTTCAGAAATGTATGCAGCAGTGGCAGTGCCTGGCCGATGGTGCAGAGGGTTAAGGCTTGTGCTGTAGTTCCCATGGTACAAAGTTTGATTGCATCAGCCTTCATTTGCCTACTGTTTGACCTTGAACAAGTCATTTAACCAGAAATTTCTCCTGGGTCACCCCTGGAAAGGGACTGTGTGTCTAGTGAGCCAGCCTCGTTACCAAATGGTTATTATTATTATTATTATTGTTGTTATTATTATTACTATTATTATTATTATTACTGTTATTATTATTATTATTATTATTATTATTATTATTATTACTGTTATTATTATTATTATTATTATTGTTATTATTATTATTGTTATTTATTATTGTTATTATTATTATTATTGTTATTATTATTATTACTATTATTATTATTATTATTATTGTTATTATTATTATTATTATTGTTATTATTATTATTATTATTATTATTATTATTATTATTATTACTGTTATTATTATGGTATCATCAGCAGACAATTTCAGGAAGGCAGGACACATTCTGCAATGATTGCTAACTTTGCAAACAATTTTAAACAACCAGTCTAAGCTGCAATGGAATATTCCCATCAATGTTCAACTGTGTGTGTGTGTGTGTGTGTGTGTGTGTGATTATAATTGACTTAGTTCTATGGTATGGCAATTAATTAATTCATAATACCTTTCAGATTACAAGTTGATATCTTCCTATGACTAAGCTTTGAAAGTTATGAAGCTGTTACCACAAAATTGCTACCACTGTCACTGAACTGCAATGCTTAACAAAACCAGCAAATAAAACATTCATAGAAAATATTTTGGGCATTACTTTGACATGGCAGCATGAATATATTTTCTACAACAGATATGTATTTATTTATTTAACATTTGTTAACCAGGGTAGTCTGACTGGGTATAGAACCCATTTTCAGCAGAGACCTGTGAGAAAAGCTCCTTATATGAAAAAGGCAATCAACAAGAAGCACATAAAAATATTAGAACATAATGCTGAAAATAGGTAATTGAGTAGAATACAAAAATGTAATAAGCATACTATAATAGTACAAACTTGGACAGAACATGTGTGCAAGAAATAATACAGTTAGTGAGAAGAACAGTTAAGGGTGTAGGAAGAAATATAGTAAGCATTGTATAGAAGTCCAGCGAGCACTTAAAAGTCCAGTGAGTGGGGAAAAGAAAGAAAAGCCACAAGATGCAGTTCCAGACAATAATAAGATACAGAGTTATTTAACAGCATGGGAAATATTAACAGCAGAGTGAAGAATAAAGTATGAAACGTGACAGAGGTGAGGGAATACAGTATTAGTAGTGTGAAAGGGGAGTGCTTAGGAAATTAAATATATAGTAAGGTTAGTGGAAGTGAAATGCAAGATGTATATTAAGTTAACAGTGTGGGTTGAGGTGATGACACAGTGAAGGGCAGAGTAGGTGGGTGAGGAGAAAAAGGCAGGGGAAGGAGGTGAGTAACTGTAGTGGAGGGAAGATGAAAAGAGATTAGTGGTCAGAATCCAACTTCTACTTAATCCTAAAAAGCTAAACTCCTTCTCTTCATTTCGAAACCACTGGCACATCACAAATCCTTAGTTTCCATCACCTGCCTCAACAATACCATCATTAAACCGGAACCCCATACCAAACAACTAAGCGCTATTATTTGACAATGAATTAAAATATGACGTACACATTAAACAGTGTATAAAGAAAACACACCAGAAACCTGGTCTACTCTATTGTAATTAGAAATTCCTTAGACCTTCCTCCAAAACATCCCTAACCCAGTCTCTTCCATTACCTTGTCTTTTGTATGCAGCCCCTAATCTTACAAATACTCAAACTACCCTACTCCCCAAACTTGGGAAAACTTACATTAAAATTGCCAGATTTGCCACTAGTCTCCTGTATAACTCTCATCACTGTCTCACCCTTAAAGCACTCCAGTGGCCTGAATTCTCTAAGCAACTATTACTTCAGCAACTATACATTACCCACTCCTCCATTCTGAATGACCCCTCTTCCTGCCCCTCCAGCTCTACCCTTGTATCTTATTTCAACCCCCATTGTCACCTTCGCACAACTGACAAGATCCTCCTTGATATCTACAAATCTAACAAGAATACTGGAATATCCCTATATAACTACACTATAACCCATGCCTGGAACACTTCCCCTTAATATAAGACAGATCTCCCAAGAATACCTGTTTAAACATGAACTTAAATTCTATCTACAAAAAACTTGGTCCTGCCCATGTCTAACCCCCACATGATAACTCTATTCAGTTTATTTATCTTTTACTCATCTAATATATGTCACCCCCTTTCTTTCTCCCCTTCTCTCGGTCTTGTAATACTATATAATTTTTTTATGGATTTTAAATTCAATATATATACCTGGATTTAAAACATAATACTGCACACACTCAGATCACTCCACAACAAGTACAAATATAACTCTGTCATTGTCCATGTTGGTGTGAACAACCTGAGACATACTTCGCTGGACTACATGAAAAGAGACATGGAAGAGCCCTCCAATCTTGTAGCCCAGGCAGGTATGACCCTGGCCCTGAGTAGCATCCTGCCATCACTCAGAATGATACCACAGTACAAAGACAAAATATTTGACTTCAACAATTGGCTAAGCTTCAGGTGTCATTCTAAGGGGATCCAGTATCTGTCTGCCTGGGATGACATGATTAACAGACCACAATGCTTTGCCAGAGATGGCCTGCACCTGTCGCCCTTGGGATTCTGGACACTGGCTAAGGCTCTTGCCACCCCTATAGTGCCTTTTTTAGGCAAGGTTCAAATGACAAATTTACCACCATAACAGGTACAAGAAATCAAAATCTGAGGGTAATGCTACTCAATGCTAGAAGTCTAAACCTCAAAATGCACTCATTTGAGGCACTGCTTAAAATGGAAAACATTGACCTCTGTGCAGTAGCAGAGACCTGGTTCAAGGCTCCAGAGAGCACCCTTGCACTACCAGGCTATAATTCATAACACACGTTTCGGCCACCTAACCTGGACCAAAACACTAAAGGCGGAGGTGTGTCCATATTCATTAAGGATATCCACACCTCCAGGCTCGTTGCTCAGCATAATGCATCTGAGATGATCCAAGTGCAACTAACTCTGGGCAAGACCACAATCCAAATTGCAGCTTGCTACAGATCCTCCACCATGCACCAGGATTCCCACTCCTCATTTCTTGATACACTGGAAAATATTAGGGTACAACCTAACACCCTAATAATGGGTGATTTCAACTACCCCTCCATTAACTGGGAAAACTACTCATGTACCAACTCTTTTGCTCAATGTTTTCTGGAATTCATAAATTCCAATGCCTTGGATCCACTTATCCACACCCTCACCAGGGGCAGCAATATCCCATACCTGGTCATTACCAATATGGGCAACTGGTTTTCCACACCAGAGGTCAATTCCTCATTGGTCAGACCGACCACAAGCTAATCACCCTAGACATCCACATCCTGTCCCCCCCATTAGGGAAACCACTGTAAACATTTTCTCTAAAGCCAACTCCATGCTTCTTAAAACAGAAATGGCAAACTTCACAACACACATGCAGATGGACAATAGAAGTACGACTGATGAATCCTACACAAATGCACTTTATAAGCACTTACACGAGTGCATGGATCATGCAATCTCTAACAGAACCAAGATGCTATCCTCCAAAAAAAGGAAGACAATCTGGTGGTCTTCTGCTATAAACAAACTCTACAACAGAAGAAAGAAACTGTTGCAAAAAAAGAGTAAAATCCCATGATAGGAGGAACCTCCCTGGTCAGCCTCAGTAAGAAGTTGTGATCCCTCAAAAAATCCTCCAAAGCTAGTTACAAAAACAAAATCACCACTGATTCTAAAGACAACCGCAAAGCATTCTATAGCTATGACAAGAATCTCAATGACAACACTCAGATCTGCTCTGAGTTACAGCACAATGGCACTAAATATACAGAACCAACTGATATTGCCAGCATCCTGGCAGATAGGTTCAGTGCTAACTTTACCCCTTCTCACCCCCTAAAGGGTCCATCTGTATACCAGAGGAATGCAAAGTTCCTGTAATCACGGTGGCACAGGTAAAAAAAAAAAACACTCTCCAAAGCCAAGAACACAATATCCATCGGACGGGACAACATCCCAGGCTGTGTTCTACATGAACTACAGAACGAACTGGCACCCCACCTAAGCATCATGTTCAGTCATAGCCTCACCTCAGGCTTTGTGCTCACTGAGTGGCACACAGCAATGGTTATCCCACTCCACAAAGGGGGAGCCACCTTGGACCCCAGGAGCTACCGCCTTATTAGCCTGATGAGCCTGGTCTGCAAGGCTATGGAACGTATCATCATGGAACTTATAAACAATGACATTGGTAATCGTCAAACTCTGGACCCCACCCAGTTCGGGTTTGTAAAAGCAGATCATGTCTCCTAAACATGACAGACTTCTTTGAAGTGGTCACCAAAGCTGTAGATGAGAATAAGGTGGTTCACACAGCCTATCTAGATCTCGCCAAGGCTTTCAACACCATCCCCCACTCTGGAATTGTAGATAAACTCACTAAACTAGGTGTAAATCCCTATGTCACAAGACGGGTTGCCAACTGGATCACTGACAGAACCCACACTGTGAAAGTAACAAACTCCAAATCCGGCTTCAGACCAGTGACAAGTGGAGTACCACAGGGTTCAGTCCTGGGTCCTCTCCTGTTTGGTATCTGCTTCTCTGACGTACAGGCTATCACAGAAGGTCTTTGGCTAATGAAGTTCGCAGATGACTGCAAACTAGGAGCCATAATCGAAACTCCTAATGATGTGGACATCCTACAAAAGGGCCTCACTGAGACAGATGCCTGGTGTCAAAGCCATGGCCTCAAGATCAATGCCAAAAAATGCATTGTCATCCCTTTTGGTGAAAACTCTGTACCCATGAACTACCACATAGTTGGTAGTCTACTTAACACCGAAAGTATGATAAGAGACCTTGGGACACAGGTGAACAGTAGTCTCTCCTTTGATAATCACATTGCCACAGTAGTCAGGAAATCCTTCTTTGTGGCACATCTCATCACAAACGGTTTCTCATCCAGGAAAAAAGAGGTCATTGTTCCCCTCTACTCATCACTCATTAGACCCATTATAGAATACAGCGCCCCTTTTGGTATGTACCTCACAAGATATCTACAACTGGAAAGGCCGCAGAAATACCTTACAAAGAGGATTACCGGCCTCAAACAGATGCCCTATACAGACCGTCTCAAAAAAACTCCAGCTTTACTCCATCGCATATCGCCTACTCAGAGGACATCTCTGCCTAACATACAAAGCTATGTCAAACCCAGAGCTGTTGGACATGCTCCATGTAAAGAAATCCCAATCCCTCCGAGCTATACGCTCTAGGGACCTAGACCTTGTCACCACAATAAACAGAAATTGCTGGAGGGATAGATTCCTGTCTCAGAGACTTCCCATACTCTGGAACAAACTACCTATCTATATCAAACAAAGCTCCTCATTAGCACTCTTCAAGAAAAATGTTGATGATTGGATGGGAGATAGGAAATTTACCCCGGGGATCACTTCTGTGGCTCTGCTCGACAGGGGCACAGGAAAATAATATTCTTGGATGGCGAAAACCAGGGTACCTTTTTGGCTAGGCTTATATAGGCCCTAGGGCCAATAGATTAGTATGTACCTATGATATACACGTATATACATATAGTTAGCAGACAAACATTGACAAATGTACATACATGCATATGAAAAATATCTTTGTGTGTCTGGGTGCATATTTATGTAGATATCCATATCTGCCATTCTTCATGCCCCCCCAACCCCAACATACAAGACATAACTGTCCAAATCCTGCAAAAAGGGGGGAAGGTGGAAGGTGGTAACTCTATCAGCTCTGTGCACTGTTTGTCTTCCTCTAAAGCTAACTTAGTGGAAAACTGCTTCATAACACTCTGCATTTTTTTAATTATCAGCTGCTTCCATCAACAGGGTTGATTACCAGTTGTGGAGGAAAACTACATATTTCATTGTGTTTGTGGTATGTCATGCAGGTGGGAACAAATTCATCTGTTTAAGCATGTGAGAAGTTCAGCTTAATAAAAAGGTGGGAGAGCTTTCCCCTTCCTTTAATTCCAAGGCAAGGAAATCAATGTTTTATTTATTTATTTCCAGTTTGATGACCAGGGAAGTCCACTGGGCTCAGGGAGACCATTTTCCGTGGAGGCCCGGGGAGAAAAGCTCCAATTATAGCGAACATTACAAAATAGAAAACACAGCAAAATATAAACAGAGTATAAACAGAATATATACAGTAGGTAAGAAATGCAATTACTAATATTTACATATCAAAGAATAGTATTTACAAAATTGTTTCGAGAAAGGCAGTTGTCATTGTTAGATTCTAGACAATATTATGTTTGAATGACCTTGTTATACTCTAGGAAGTAGTTAGTGATTTTTAAAGAAAGTTATTATTATGGAAAATGAGCTTAGAAGTAGACAAATTTAAAGGAGGGATGACTTAGGTTGGTAGGATGCAAGTACATTTACGATCAGAAAGTAGAAAGGAGTGAAGTTGGGTTTTGAAGTTTTCTATGTTCAGCAAAGATCTTAGGGAGGGAGGGAGGGAGAGAGTTCCATTTTTTTGGCTAAGGAGAAAGAGAGGAGTAGTTGTCCTGCTGGACGGTTAGGTTTAGAGACAGTGATTAAGTTTTGTTGGGCAGACCTAAGAGTTCTGTTACGGGTATAATGGAGAAGGATGTTTGTAAGGACTGGGCATTTAGATGGGTTAAAGATTAATCTATGAGCTCTTATGAGCTGGAGGTAATTCAGATAGTTTGGAAGTTCTTTATTACAGGCAGGTTTAAGTAACCATACAGTAGGGAGAAAATAAAACTAAAGGTTGAGTTAAGCTGTAGGAGAGGGTGGAGTTTTGTTTTATTTATCTTGAGCTGACCAAGGACTGTGACACTATCCCCAATTTATTTATTTTACATTTGTTTACCAGGAAAGTCTGACTGGTTGAAACGCATTTTCAGTGGAAGCCTGGGGAGAAAAGCTCCACATACAGTCAACAAGTATAAAAAGGACAAATACGATTACAATTACATATGTAGAATCCAAATTTGAGTAAGCTTGACAGGACAGAGATAAAAGTAAAATATATACAGTTAGTTATGTATAACACATATGGTGAGTCACTCTTCCGTATTGCAAGCATGAGTAACAAAGCAAAAAAGCATTCAGTACACATCTAAATCCTTGTATACAGTGAATTTCAGCTAGACATGTTCTGAGCTATATAATTGATAGATAGTTTATAATATTTTTAAATTATGAAAAGAGAAAATCGAGTTTTTGATTACCAAGGATTGGAGGCGATATAGAGGTGGGTATGTAAGACAGTAAGTGATGATGACATGTAGGTCTTTGTACTAGACGTAGAGGTTAGTTTTCACAGATATAGCTTGTGGGGGATAGTGAGGTCTGTTGTACAAGTATTTAGCTAACCTGGCTGTTACATGAGCAGAGCCAAGCACTAGTTAAATGGGTTTTACGTAACTTTTTAAAATGAACAATATTGGAAGTGGTTCTCACGCTTAGAGGGAGTGAGTTCCAGATTTTTGCTACATGATTGGGAAAAAAAGAGAGTCTCTAGGAGTATTTTCAGCTTTGTTAACTTTTAATAGATATTTATCAGTGGACCGTAATACTTGACTATTGGAATAAGGTCCAGTTATGTTTTGGAGGAACAGGTCTTCTTCCTATTGGTAAAGTAGTTTTTGAGCAGTTGCCAGCTGATTGTAAGTTAGTAGATATGGTAGCTCTATCCAGGAAAAGTGTTTCAAGGCCAGACATTGGTATGCTCGATATGAAGAAGCTGTAGCAAATTTTGCTGTTTATTATAACAAGCTTTCAGTTTACCTAGGTCTGAGTTCTTCAGATTGGTAAATTTGGGTGAATCATAGTGGAGAGTAGGTGTGTTCTTGTAATGGCTACCTTAATATTGTTGGTTAAAAATTCCTTTTTTCTATAAATTGTGCCTAGTTTTTGTGTACTTTCTTTATAGTTTGTGATATATGTATGTCAAATTTTTTGTCGTTATCAACCATGACGCATAAGAGTTTTGTAGATGATACTTGTATAATAGTTGGATTATCTGTGGCTTTGATGGAGAAAGAGGGAGGAAGGTCATTGGGTCTAGAGGGATGGAAGATCATAAGTTGAGATTTACTAGGGTTGAGCATGAGTTGAGATTTGAGAGACAGAGACAGAATTCAATTGCAGAGAAGGACTTTTGAGTTATATCTTGGAATTGTATGGAGGGGGAAGCGCATATAAGCCTGGACTCGTCAGCATACTGGACTAAGGAGGTATGAGAAGTAACTGTATTAAGATTATTAGTAATGAATGAAGAGAAGTAGGCCAAGAATCAAACTCTGGGGTACCCCTAATGTGACTGGAAGTAAAGGGGAGAAGTCGTTTTCCCACTTTACAGCTTGTTGGCATCCAGTTGGGTAACTTCTGAACCATGAGAATGCAGAGACTAAGACTTAGGTTAGAGAGTACTGTCAGTAGTTTGTGGTGGGAGATAGTGTCAAAAGTTTTTAACAGATCAAGAAAGATGGTTGACATTGTTTTATCTTCATTCCTCTATTGATTAGTGAAGCTAAGCAGGGCAGTTGTAGAACTATGATTAGGTCTAAATCCATGCTGTGATGTGGCTAATAGGTTGTTAGTGGTGAGGTAGTCCAGAAGCTGGGAATGTATACATTTTCCAAGATTTTGGATAGTGGGGATATAATGGAAATCAGCCTGTAATTTGAAAGCTCTGTAGAGTTGCCACCTTTATGTATAGGAATAATGTACATCATTTTCCAGAGAGATGAGATTTGTGGTTCGGTGATAGAACCATTGATAAGAATTAAGACTGGGTAAGCAGAAGTGTCAGCAGCTAGCTTTAGAAATTCAGCTGACAGGTTATCAGCTGCCGTAGTTGCTGGTTTTAGCTTTTTAAGGAGTTCTTTATGCTACATGTTGGGATTGGCTGGAAGGAAAAGGTATTTTTATTGTTGTTTGTTATTGTGGCTGCTGTTGTTGGGGAGGAGCATCTATTTTTGGAGTGAGATAGTATGCTTTCCGCGAAGTATTTATTAAATTTTTCTGTTGTAATACCTGTATTGTTTGAGGAAGAGGGATGTGGGGTTGATGCTTGGCCAGGTTATAGGATTGTTTTTATTGCTGAAAACAGTTTTTGTGGGTTATTTCTATGATTTATTTAGATATTGGTGTAGCTATTTATTTTGTCCTGCTTAATTTGTTTTTTGGCTTTTGTTCTGAGTTCTTGGAATACTAGCTGATTAGTTTGAGAGTTATAACTGTACTATATTTCCCAGGCCTTATCTCTCAGTTTGAGTAAAGCTCTAGTTTCCTTAGTTAACCATGGAACACGGTTTAAATTTGTCCAAATTGTCCTAGGAGGTGCTAATTTATTAAGTATAGTCAACGGCTACAGTGTGATTTTATTGAAAAATTAGACAGATGATGTAAACTCTACTTTGCCTGCTTGATTCCAAATTCACCGTCCAACAGATTGCAAGCTGTCAAAGTTGCTGGTACTGGTACCCTCTTTGAACATAAAATTGTTGCTAATAGGGTACCAGAAGGACCACTCCTTGGCCTTATGTTTGACATCTGCCTTGCAGACCTTAAAGCTGATATCCCAGAAATGCAGTTGACTAAGTTTACCTTTGTCTGCAAGCTGGTCACTCAGTTCATCCACTGATACTAAACAGGCCCACCACGGGCTGGAGTATGCACATAACTGGTGTGCTGAATACGGTCTCAAGCTAAATGCAAAAAAGTGTAGTCTTGCCTAGTAGTATTTGTCAGAAAGCTTATCGTACCTCATAAATGGCGTGATGCCCCAGCACTGACCTAGTAATCAAGGAGCCTCAATCCTCACCACTGGCAACATTGGGGAACGTACACACTGGGAGAATGACCAGTATACACACACAGTAAAGTGCAATTTCCCTTAAGAGCGCACAGAGATCACAGTCAGTCTGCGGCTGGTTTCTCCTTCTTTCTCCAGATCCCCAATAAGACTCCCCAGTGGCAAAGCTATAAGGTTGAGATCTCAGCTGAGTGGCCAAAGCAAGATCTCCAGTACCCTCTCTGTCCAACCAGTGCTTTGTGTCCCTACCCAAGTAGCTGACACAAACTCTTTGAGATTTGATTTACACACACACACACACACACATACACACACACACACACACACACACACACACACACACACACACACACACACACACACACACACAAACACACACACACTCTAGTAAATTTGCCACCACAGGTACAATGCCAGACTCTGTAAGTGACCACCCTCCCATCTATGCAACCAGACATCTCACACATCCACATAAACAGCATGTTTATAAACAACATGCAACATGTCTAAGTTTAAACCAAAAATATTCATTACTACCCTGTCATCTGTTAAATGGAAAGTCCTAAAAATCCACACCTTAGATGAAGCTGTGAATCAGTTAAATACAACTTTCTTAAATATCCTAAGTAGCCTTACACCTCCTAGAAGGATAAAACTAAAACAATGAATTTTGGGATGTCCAAAAAAGAGTAGAATGCAAATCAGGGTAGCAAAAAAGACAAAAATATAAAACATCACAATATCGCAAAAGCTTCAGTATGCTCCCTAACTATACTAAAAGGCATATGAATGAAGACAAAAAAACTGTATTATAATAAAGTTCAGAATAGCAAGCACAACTCTAAAAAAAATCTGGTCAAACATTAAAGAAATCTTACATCCTGGTCAAAAATCAAACCCTAATTCCTCTCCCAGTAGCCCATGCCTCAAAACTGCAATATAATTTAACTCTTGTTTCATAAATAGTGTAGCATCCCTAACCAAGGATTCCCCACATATAATCCTTACCTTGTCCAACTGCCTCATATCAGCAAGTCCACCTTTAAACGTGTGCCCACCTTTTTCCTAAAACTACTGTTAAACAAATTCAAACCATGCTCCACTTCAGCTGATGACCTTCTTAGTGAGTACCTTAAAGTAGCAGCCAATAGCATTGCATTCCCTGTCTCAGTCCAGGAATCCCACATTCTCTCTCTGTGTGGAAAAAAACAGGCATTATTCACTTTAGACTTATAGCAATTTTATCCCCTCTCTCCAAAATACTTGAAAAATGTATTCAAGAACAATTGTTAAACTACTCCTGCAAAAAGAACTCCTATCCCCCATACAATGTGGCTTCCAACCCTCCCTTAGTACTAATACTGCACTTCTCACCTATATATGTACTGTCAATAAAGCTAGTGATAATGGCAAACTGGTCTCATCCTTATCTCTAGACTTGTCTAAAGCTTCATAGATTAGTATTAAGCTAACTGCCCTTGCGAGACATTTTTAAGCCTAGCCAATTATCCCTTGTGAGACTCAAACCCTGGACTTTGTGTTTGTAAGGCAAACACCTTAACCATTAGGCCACACTCCCAATCACAGTTTATCACAGCAAACGTTTGCTTCAAATGCCGTCATTAGGCCTCTCTCAGCCCAACCTGCTATGGGTCAAAACTTACCTGTCCAGTAAGTAAAATGGCACTCCACCCTCTCTCCATACCTCCCAGTCACCAGTAGTGTACCACAAGGCTCTATTATTGGCCTCCCCCTCTTCAACGTTCTCACCAACACCCTCCACACATCCACACAACAGGCCTCCTTAATGCAATACACAGATGACTCCACACTCATTTCCACATTTGACAACGTGGCACACCTCTAAAAAAATTACTCAGGAAGCTTTAACAGAAATATGGCTTTGTAACTCAGAACACATGCTCAACTCTGAAAAAAAGCAAGTTACTACTTTTTTCCCCAAATTCCTCTCCCATGAAAAAAATAAATTTAAAGCCCTGTTTCTTGATAATACAACCACTGAACTCACGTCTCATAGCAAATTATTAAGGGTGATAGTGGATGATAATCTTAAATTAAACCTACATATACAAAACTACATAAGAAAACTCACAGAAAACTTAGGATGCTTTATAGAGCCAAAAACTTTTTCACCTACACAAATAAAGCTACACTTGCCACTACGTATCTCCTCCCGAGACTTCTTTATGGTGCTCTCATCCTTACTAACCTTTAAGCATCACAAAAACTAAAAGCTGAACAATGCTATAACAAACTTGCTAAATTTGCAGCAAATACCCCTTTCAGAAACCACCCATGTACAGCACTAAAACGCCTAAATTGGTTGAAAAAAAAACTAAAAGCTGAACAATGCTATAACGAACATGCTAAATTTGCAGCAAATACCCCTTTCAGAAACCACCCCTGTACAGCACTAAAAAGATTAAATTGGTTGAAATAAAAAACATCAACTAACATACACGCAGCTTCTCGTCACCTATAAAATTATCCAGAACCCATCTGCTAACATTTTACATAATTATGTTCCTAGTCAGTCATTAAGATCCAATGACCAAAAACTTGTGTCTGTCCACAAACCTATCAAATCTGCTGGGCGTTGGCTGTTTTCGTACCACGCTGCTAAGGCCTGGAACTCCTTATTTCTATTCCTAGCCAAAAGCTGTCTCTGTTCTTCCTCAACACCAGGATAAATGATATCCCTAAATGTGGACGTTCCTACCTGGCACCTCCTTACTCTCCTTTCTTCAGTCCCTTCCTTACTTCTGTCAATTTCTTTTCCCTGGCTTTCTCTATAAATATACCATAAGCCTGCTTTTCTCTTTTTGCTGTATTACAGTCCCTGTTTGCATCATACTAACTTACCTTTAATTTTTCTATAAACCGACTAAAATTTCTCTAAGTATTAAATAATTTTCAAATAACTTGTATCTATTCTTAACCAATGTTTTCATGTTATGTCTAATTTGGTATAATTATTTAAACTGTATTTTTTTTGGATTATTTTTAATGACAGTAAAATGATTGTTCTTAAATTGTTTTGTAATACTTTGCAGCTTTTCTCCCCAGGCCTCAGTGGAAAGTGGGCTACTACCCACTTAGATTTCTAAGGTAATCAAATGTCAGTAAATTAGTAAATAAATAGTGTGTCTGTCTCTGACAACCAGATTGTTAGTATCAGTGTTTGTATGTGAAGGCCTTGCCTGCAGAGGCATTGTGTACATACATCTTTCAGTGTTTGTATGTGAAGGCCTTGCCTGCAGAGGCATTGTGTACATACATCTTTCATTGTTTGCATGTGAAGGCCTTGCCTGCAGAGGCGTTGTGTACATACACATACATCTTTCAGTGTTTGTATGTGAAGGCCTTGCCTGCAGAGGCATTGTGTACATACATCATTCATTGTTTGCATGTGAAGGCCTTGCCTGCAGAGGCGTTGTGTACATACATCTTTCAGTGTTTGTATGTGAAGGCCTTGCCTGCTGAGGCATTGTGTACATACATCTTTCAGTGTTTGCATGTGAAGGCCTTGCCTACAGAGGCGTTGTGTACATACATCTTTCAGTGTTTGTATGTGAAGGCCTTGCCTGCAGAGGCATTGTGTACATACATCTTTCATTGTTTGCATGTGAAGGCCTTGCCTGCAGAGGCGTTGTGTACATACATCTTTCAGTGTTTGTATGTGAAGGCCTTGCCTGCAGAGGCATTGTGTACATACATCTTTCATTGTTTGCATGTGAAGGCCTTGCCTGCAGAGGCGTTGTGTACATACATCTTTCAGTGTTTGTATGTGAAGGCCTTGCCTGCAGAGGCATTGTGTACATACATCTTTCAGTGTTTGTATGTGAAGGCCTTACCTGCTGAGGCATTGTGTACATACATCTTTCATTGTTTGCATGTGAAGGCCTTGCCTGCAGAGGCGTTGTGTACATACATCTTTCAGTGTTTGTATGTGAAGGCCTTGCCTGCAGAGGCATTGTGTACATACATCTTTCAGTGTTTGTATGTGAAGGTCTTGCCTGCTGAGGCATTGTGTACATACATCTTTCATTGTTTGCATGTGAAGGCCTTGCCTACAGAGGCGTTGTGTACATATATCTTTCAGTGTTTGTATGTGAAGGCCTTGCCTGCAGAGGCATTGTGTACATACATCTTTTGCATACTGTACTTATTTCTTTGAGGATTAAATGGTTGTCATTGAACATAATATAATTATTTCCTTGTCTCACTATTCCCATATCCACCAAACTGTGTGCAGAGAAATTGGACATGTGATATCCACGATGTCAGGTCCTTTAGGATGTGATACATGAAGTGTTAATAGTGGGTGACTAAGGGTGCTTTGGGGGCTAGAGACTAGACTGGGTTATATAATGCTAAATTCAAGAAGAGGAGCTCTTCAATACACAGTCTAACTGGTCAGTGTTATTCAGTGCGAAAAGTAGTTGCTCTAAACTCGTGGAGTTACTGGTACAATTTTAGAGGTGGTTTTGCAGTGAAAATTTGGTTTCTAACTGTCATGTCTGTGCAGGTCACTACTGACCATTGATGCATGTTGAGCAGTGGGCACTGAAATGTGCCAGATTACGCAGGCAATTAAAAAACAGGAAACTGGCTTTTAAGCCCTCTGGCTAATAAAATGACTATACCTGCAGTGCTTCTTATGTGCTTTTCCAATTCAGAGAGATCAGGCCACATGGACTATCAAAGTCCTCTAAATGTAAAAACACAAAAAAGATCGCTTGAGAGTATAATACTACCACAAAACAATGTAGAAATGTACTGGTGACCTTTAAAATGATGTAAAGTGCAAAAATCAACAAATAAAGCAAAAATAAAGTAGTAGCACTCTAAACAGTTAACTGAAGTTCAAAACAATAAAATAAATGTCTTACCTGCCAAGGATGGAGCAAGATCAGCTGAGGACCCTATTACACTATGGCAACAGGGCCAAGCAGATAGGAGCTTTGGGAAAATGAACAAGAGTAGTAGGGGAGGTTTACTCAAGTGCAAGACTGATTTGCTGGGTGGACACTCAGTATCATGGATTTGTGGCAGACAAATTCATGGGCAAAGTACTTTAAATAGCCAACACAACAGACAATGGCAATAAAGGAAGGGAGGGTGTGACTTTGGAAGTCAGTTTACCATAAGAGGCAGAAGCAAGGTACACAGTATGTTTAAACCACAACAACAAAAGAGTAGGAGACATACCTTTCAAGTGTACCTCATTATGAGGAATGTACCTCATTTGGGGTCTTAAAAAGTTCATGTTCCTTGAAGTTCGGCGATATTGTAGTTGAGGGCCTCACCAGTTCCTTTCGCGCAGAAGTGGGCGTGTTGCAAATTGAGTGACAACCCGGTCTGCATATTACTTGGGGTTTTTGACAAACTGGCAATAAATTATATATATATATATATATATATATATATATATATATATATATTTTTTTTAACATTTTAGGTCGATTAAAACTTGCCGTTATACACAATATGTGCATATTAAAGTTCAGTCATGCTGCAACACCCTGTAATACTTAAAGACTTAACCCCACAACTGAGTGAAAGAAAGAAGAAGCGGTTACACTTCTGTTACGATTGCGTGCTGTACTGACAGCACATAACCGTTCAAAGTGTCAATATGAGATTTTGGTGACTGTTTGGCTATTAAATGCACTGTGACAATGGAAACACTTTAGTTTAAATAAGAAGCTATTACATTGTATCAAATCCATAATTTAGCAGTTGGCAGTCCTCTTAAGAAACTGAAATACCCCAAGGTCGAGAAAGTGTTTTTTTTTTTTTGTTTAAATGTTGGTTTATGCCATACCGGTAATTTACTTTCAGTTTACTGTTATATTTACTGTCCTATTACAACGTCAAGTGCACGTTTTTTTTCCTTCGGTTGTACATTGGGACGGAATGCATATTCATGAATGACATATCACGGGGGTGGGCTTTGGGCGTGGCTTGCTACTGCACATCTGGTGAGACCCTCAACTACAGTATCGCCTGAAGTTCTACATTGAAAAGATGGGTCTGTCACAAATTCAGTGTTAGGAATTTTTTAACTGATGCCCATGGCAAATAGAAAGGAATCATATTAATTCATTAAACGATATTTTTAGAAGTAACACCAGCATACTTTAACCATCCTATGGCCTTCCTAATTGAAGTTGTTAGTAAGCTGTTAGTATGTGTTCCACATTTTGCTCATTTGCTCAACATTATGAGGGCTAGTGTTCCTCATTTTGGAGATGGAAGGTTGAGAGCTATGGTAGGGGAGTAGGGAAAAATTCAAGCTGCAATGACAGACTAACCAGAGAGGGATCCAATCAATTAATGCCGATATTGGAGCTCTAGTCCTATGACTTTGGCTACAGATCAATGACCCCCAGTTAGGTTAGAATTTCCGGAACTTTAATTTTATGTCTGGGGAAACCTAGGGCAGACACAAAGAACAGGAGAAAACTTGCAGCACAGTAAACAGAAAGGTACTAGAATGCAACTTTAATCAGATAAATGATAAGCAGATAGTATAAGGCTTTAGCAGTAAAATTAGAATAAAAACAACTGTAAAAGCACTGAAGCAGCAGTTCTAGAACAGAATTCACAATATTTATTTTTCTATCCATGTATCTATCTATCTATCTATCTATCTATCTATCTATCTATCTATCTATCATTCTGGGAAGCTCTAACTGAGGTCTCTGTCTCTCCCATTTTAAGCAGATGCCCAGGCAGAAGAGCTCCACAGATAAGAATAAATGCACTACCATGCAGTTGTGCACCAAAGAGACAGTTAAATTTGAAACATTTTTCCCTTAAAACCCAGGCAGAAATATCTGTTCGATGAACTCCTTCGTGATCGTTTTTGAAAAGCCACCCTTAGTGACAACAGTTTTCAACCTAGCATTATGGACAGTTGGAGTACCCTTGTTTCTCCTGCCAACCTTGTTGTATTGGGTCTCTTGAGACAGTGTAGCAATTTCCTCATGTACACAGATGACCCCCTACTAATAACACAGTCTAGTACAGCATATGAGAGATGTATTTACACCAAAAATCTACAATCCATGTTCTCTCTCTCTCTCTCTCAAAACAGTAACAGGGAGAAGGGTGTCAACTCCCCCACCACTACATATCCACATAGTACCACTACTCATACACATAGTACACATCAAACATGTAAATCCACATACGTGGAGGTTCTCTCAAAAAACTTACCAAAACACCAGAAACCTCCAAAACACAAATCTGCTACAGCTTACACAGTCTCCACAGCAACCGTGACACAAGCAACACCAGTGTCTCACCCACAAGCCCGTAAGGTGTAACACTCAAAAAAACAAGTTTTCTTGTCATTGGAGACTCAATAATGAGACACACGGATATCCCACTCACCAGGTTGAACGAGGAGAAATTCACAGTCAGCTGCCTGTCCGGTGCCATGATTCACCGAATCGCGCATGCACTCAGGCCTCTCAGCAACAACTACCATTATGAATCTGTCATAGTTCATGTTGGTGTGAATGACCCGAGATGTACCTTATGTGACAATATGAAGAGAGATATGGTCAAGCTCTCTGAGTATGTGTCCCAGGCAGGTAAGTCCCTAGCCTTGAGCAGCATACTACCCTCACCTAGAATGATGCCACAGTATAAACAAAAATGATTGATTTCAATAATTGGCTTAGTTTTTTGTGTCATTCCAAGGGAATCCAGTTCCTGTCTGCCTGGGAAGCTATGGTCGACAAACCTCACTGGTTTGCTAGAGATGGTTGCACCTGGCACCCCCTAGGCTTTGGCTGCTGGCAAAGGCTCTTGCCTCCTGATAGTGCCTTTTTAGGCAAGTTCTCAAAAACAATATTACCAATGTGAAATAAACCAATCCGAAGAAAATAAGGGTCATGCTGCTAAATGCTAGGAGCTTAAATCAAAAAACTGCACTCCCTGGAAGCACTTCTTTCACTAGAATATGTAGATGTCTGTGCAGTCACAGAAACCTAGTTTAAGGCCTCAGAGTGTTCGCCAGCCCTGCAAAGCTACAATGCCTTCCACACCTTTATACTGCAAAATGAATGTGTGAAAACCAAAGGAGGTGGTGTTTCAATCTATATTAGAGATAAATTCACCTCAAGTCTAGTTAGACTGGATAACTCCATGGAGTTACTCCAGGTCCAGGTTACAGTGGGTAAGACCCCCATTCAAGTCATAGCCAGTTATAGATGACACCTATGAAGCCTACTTAACCATACTGAAGACAATCCAGCAATACTGAACATACTGGTTATGGAGGATTTCAGTTATCCTGCCATCATCTGGGAAACCTACTCTAGCCCACACTCACTAGCACCAAAGTTCCTTGACTTTGTGAATTCAATTGCCCTGGAGCAAATTGTCTATACCTCAACAAGAGGAACAAACATTCTAGATCTGGTCCTCACCATGTCAAAAAGGTGCACTGCTGCAACTGTTGGACCTTCATTAGTTAAAAATATCCACAAATCAGTCAACTTCGAACTGGCACTAACACCAGAACTCACAAAGGGTAAACTGAGGCAAAAAACTTCACCAAGGCAAACTGTACCCTCCTAGGTGAATGTATAAATGCATTCCAAGCCCCACCCCAAGCTGAGAATAGTAACTATGCCAAATTGGTAACTACGCCAAAGCTTACGCTAAAGTCCTGTACAATCACTTGCATAAGTGTATAAACTCGGCTGTACCAGATAGAATCAAAGCCAGAGCCCCAGGTAAAATTAAGCTGCCATGGTGGACTTTAAGCATCAGGCAACTCTACAATAAATGAAAAAAGTTGCTGTCCAAGTAAACAAAGGCAAGGAACCAACAATGGAAAAGAACCCTCCTCAGCCTTAGCAGGCAAATAATACAACTTGCCAAATCCTACAAGAGCTCCTTTGAGAGAAATCCAGCAAGTACTGCCAAGGATAAACATAAGGACGTTTACAGCTATATAACTAACCTAAAGGGTAGGAAACAAGCATGTGCAGAACTTGTGGCCAACGGTATCACACACACTGACCCCACAAAGATAGTGAACCTGCTAGTGAATAGGTCTGGTGAAAATTTCACTCCCTTTTCCCCTCCTAACTTACAACAAACTCCCACCCCATCTTACTTATCTGAACAGCAGATCCTAAAAGCCCTGTCCAAGGCAAAGAACATGGCCTCCATACCTCTCAACTGTACAGATTTTGGCAGAATGTCCAGATTTTTCTTTCATATTTTTGGTCTCTTTCTCATAAAATTGTGTTTTTTCTGGCAAATCATTGGTAAATCATTGAGGGTTGAAGTCTGAAAATAATGACAGACATTTGAGTTTCAGACTTTATACCCTTCAGAAAAATTCATGCTAATGCAAAACCTGTAATTCTATCAACTTTCTAAAGTTTGTAAGAGCAATATTTAAAAAGTGTCCCTATTTTTGTGCCTTAGTCCCCATATAATTTAAGGCTTTGTCCAGATTTTTTGCACTAAGAGATTGAGAGGTATGAATTGGCCTCTATGGGACCAGATAACATCCCCAGCTGTTTTCTACACAGGCAAAACATGAACTGGCATCACCATTAAGTACCCTTTTCAATCATAGCCTAACCACAGGCTTTGTTCCTGCAGAGTGGAGAACAGCAACAGTTATTCCCCTCCACAAAGGTAGCCTAGCAGCTGACCTGGGAGCTACAGACCCATAAGCCTGACCAGCCTCATCTGTAAGGCCATGGAATGTATCATTATGAACCTCATAAATAAAGACATAGGTAACCTCCAAATCCTGGATTCTACCTGATTTGGCTTCAAGAAGGGCAGCTCTTGCCTGTTAAATCTGATGGACTTTTTTGAAAATGTGATCAAGGCCATTGTTGAAGGCAAATCTGTGCACACAGCATACCTTGACTTGCCAAAGGCTTTTGACACAATCCCACATTTAGGAATTACCAATAAACTTAGCAAACTGAATGTAAACCCCTTTGTTGTAAGATGGATTGCCAACTGGCTCACAAACTCGATACACACTATCAAAGTGGGTGACTCCACATCAAACAGCAGACCTGTTACCAGCAGGGTGTCATAGTGATCAGTACTGGGACCTCTACTGCTTGGTATCTACTACTCAGAAGGTCAGGTCAAAACTAAAGGATTGTGGCTGACCAAGTTTGCATACGACTGCTAACTAGGTGCAATCACTGAATCCGCAAATGATTCCAGTATACTCCAAGATAGTTTCACACAGACCAGAAACCAGTGTATTAGTCACGGTCTGAAACTGAATGCAAAGAAATGTATCATCATTCCCTTTGGTGCAAACAATATCCCTGCACAGTATCAAATCAGTAACAATACCCTAAGTACCCATGAAGTGGTAAGGGACCTGGGATCACAAGCTGACAGCGAGTTTAACTTTGACTGCCATGTGTCTACCATTGTAAGGAACGCTTTCCACAAGGCAAAGCTCACTTGATTAGTAAAGCCATCACCTCAAGAGCAAAAGAAGTTATAACCAGCCCCCCTATACTCAGCACATCTCAGTCCCATAATTGAATATAATGCCCCATTTGGTATGTACCGTATTAAGCACCTATACAATTAGAGAGATCACAGAGGTTTCTAACAAAGAAGATCAAGGGCCTCCAGCATGTGCCTTACACAGACCAACTAAAATCCCTGTCACTATACTGTGTATCATATAGACTTCTTAGGGGAGACTTCTGCCTGGCCTACAGAGCAACCCATGACCCAAACCTAATGAAGTTACTGCATATCTGTAAATGAAATGGGTCTAGGGCTACCTATTCCAGGGACTTGAATATGGCCTGTGACTTAAATAGGACATGCTGGAGGGACAGATTTATCTTTTAGCAACTGCCACATTTTTGGAACAGGCTACCAATCCATGTGAAACAGAGCACCTCTATGACACTGTTCAAGAGGAACCTGGATGAGTGGATGGGGCAACATAAATACTTACTGGGGATTGCATCCACAACCCTCCTGGACATGGGTGTCCATTACTAAATGTAATTTGGGCATTGACTAGTACCTCTATCGTATTACATTGGGTTGAAATGGCTAGCCTTAAAATAACTTCCAGGTTAATAGCATAGTAATCTGCTATGATCCTATCCTATGATAATAAAAAACATATAATATAGACAGCACAGTGAGTTATACAAAATCTCATTGCATAGAATAATAGGTCTATGCTATTATAATAATATTATATAGGATAGGCTTGGAAAAGTACCTTCCATACACATTTGCATTATTGAAACATGAGGTAGTTTATTACAGAGAGCTATGACATTTAAAAGTAGCTAACTTAGTGAGTGAGAGTTTTAGTTAGAATATGTAAGAATGGATAAGACAGGAAGCAGAAGGATTGCACTGGAGGATGTATTTAAAGAAGAAAGGCTTCTAGTATGATACTATATATGTAGAAGGTGGGATAGATAGAAGGTGAAAGCATGTATGAAAGAAACAGATATAGTAGAGGTTACCTGAAAGAAAAATTGTTATGTAGAAGAAATGGGTTGTAGGCTAGAGTGGAAAGCATGTAAACGCATGACAGGAAGTAGTAGAAGCCTATCTTGGGTCTTAGTATATTCAAATTGTATTAGTATAAAAGAAAGATTTTGTGTCTAAGTTAGAGTAAAGATAGAGTTTTAAGAGTGTAATTAGCAGGAAGACTGTGGCTGAGATCTGGGGTTTCAGCCTGGAGCAGTGCAGAGTTAATAGAGTGTAATTAGAATGAGGGCTGTGGCTGAGTTATGGGGGTTTGGCCTGGTGTAGTGCAGAGTTAATAGAGTGTGATTACAAGGAGGTGTGTGGTTGAAATCTGGGGGTTCCGTCCGGAGTAGTGCAGAGTTAATAGTGCAATTAGAAGGGGGTGTGGCTGAGATCTGGGCGTCAGCTTGGAGTAGTTATTTAGTAGGTATTCTTAGGTGATACCTTAAAGCTATTTATCCTGTCTATCTGTCTTATTTCAGGAAGAACTGGTTCTAGGTTTTTTGCAACCTGGTTAGTGTATAATGAATTACATGTACTGTTATTAGATCTTGTCGTGGATAGAGGACCTTTGTTGTTGGACCGTAGGACTCGATTACTGCCATTGCCACTAGTGCAATCCCACCATAGACTAAGACATTAGACTATGCAGAAATTTACCAGTAATGCTGTTTATTGGAAAAATGCAGTAATAAATGACTAAATGAGACTCAAATATGGCAGTAGTTCACAGTTCTGCAACAAATGCAAATTAAACTTCAAGACTATGACCCCAGACACTGTTCAACATACAGATGGGTAGCATTTATAAGTAATTCTACTTTGGAAAAAATGCAGTAATACATTACTAAATGATGCTTAAATGTGGCTGAAATTACAAGACTTATCTTGCACTAAATATCATTCTACACAACTATGTTCCCACAATGTCATTATGATCCAGTAACCGAAAATCTTCTCTCAGACCTCATACCTATCAAATCCTTGCAAGCTGTAGGTCCCCCTCTATGACCGAGGAGACCCATACTATGTATTTAAACTTATTGGAAACACTCACTATCCAATCCAATACTATATTTATGGGTGACTTTAATTACCCCACTATTAACTGGGAATCCTATATACCACCAAACATACAGGCACAGATATTCCTGGATTTTGTAAACACATCTCCATGGACTAGATTGCCTATACACCAACTAGCGGTGGAACTATACTGGATCTGGTCCTGATTAATATGAGAATGTGCTGCACACCCCTTAGTGTAGTGTGCTCTCTGGTAAGGTTAGACTACAAAATGGTCTCATTTGAAGTAAAAAATAAAATGTGGAACCCAAGCTAACCCTGGAATATTCAGGAACTACCCTAAGGCTAATATCCTGATATTAAGAAATAAACTGGCAAAATTTCAATTTCCCCATAAACCCTGAAAACACTGCTGCCTGTGCAGAACTTTTCACAGAAACACTATACAAGCATACTAATAGCTACATAGAGGCAGTTGTACCCACTAGGAAGAAGTACAGAACTAACTCAAAAAGCAAGCCACCCTGGTGGAATCACAAAATCAATAGGCTATATAATAGAATAAAGAAAATCATGGCAAAATTTAGGAGGTGCAGCACCCAAAAGGATAAAAACACTCTCATCAAACTAAACAAACAACACAGAGAACAAATCAAGTCTACCAAAGACAAATTTGAGGTAAATTTGGCCTCCCAGGCCAAGGACAACCACAAGGCATTCTTTAGATATGTCCACAGTGTCAAAGGCAATACACAATTGTGTGTAAAACTCATTGTAAATGGAGCCACTTATACTGAGCCAGAAGATATAGCAAACCTACTTGCAGGCAAGTATCCCACACTAAATTATTAGGAGTAATAATGGATGAAAACCTCAAATTTGATCTACATATTCAAAATAATATAAGTAAGACCCATGAAAGGTTAGGGTTGCTCTATAGACACAATAAGTTCCTCTCCCTCCATACTAAACAAGTACTAGCACTATCGTACCTATTACCTTCTTTAACTTATGGTGTACCTTTATTAACCAACTTGCAGTCCTTCTTGCATTCAAAATTAGAAAATTATAATAAGATAGCTGAATTCGCTACAGTCACCATTCTACCCACCACTGTGTTGCCCTAAAAAAGTTACAGTGGCCAAACTCTCCCACAACCTATTACTCCTCCACCATACAACTGCTCATTAACTTATTTATAGACCACAGGACTGCCCAGCACTTAACTCTCTACTCACCGTTTATAATCCCACTAGGTCCCTACGATTTGAACAACAGCACCACCTTCAAGTTCATAAACCTAAATTACCTGCAGGACAGTTATTATACTCATGGATTATCGCCAAAAAATTGAATATTCTGCCTACACACATCCGCTTGCAGCATAACCCCATGTAACTTTAAGACTGCTCTGCAAAATCATCTTCTCACTAGATGGATTTGTAATTGCTCATCTCCTTCCTCTGCCATTACTTAATATACCTATTATACCTAATCTGTCTGTCTCTAGCCCCTGCAAAATATTTCTTTTATTGAACTCTGTTGAACACTATCTTCCTAATATCTCCTCTCACCTCATTGTAATCTACAAATCGCCTTCTCCCTCTCTTCCCCTCCTCAGATTATATTCTACTTCTACATTTAGATAATTTCTTCACTATAAGCAACTCCTGAACTGTCAGATGACTCTGGAGCTCACAAGCTGTGCATTACTTAACCACAATGTCTGGTTTGCACTTGTTAAATGATCTGATAGCCTGTACTTTGACTTTGATTAACTCTGTTGATATTATATTATCACCTTTATTTGCATTGTATAATTTTCATGCAATTATATTTTATGGTATGTTATTTTTATTACTTTATCTTATTGTATTATTCTCATTCTCAGTATTTGCAAAATGTTTTCTCTGTCATTGTAGTTGAAGCGTTTCTCCCCGGGCCTCTACTGAAAATGGGCTTTCACTGGCCCCTTGGACTTTCCCAGTCAACAAATAAAATAAATTTAGATCCAACCTTACTCCTCTCTTCCCCTCAATCTTCACTTGGGAAATACCATCAAATATAACTCCCCATCCAATCACTAGGGAGCAGGTTCTTGATGCTGTCTCTAAGGCCAAGAATAGTACATCAAGGGGCACAGACAGTATCTCAGGATGCCCTCTAAATAGCAAGAAACATGACCTATCAGGCCCTCTGGCATTGCTGTTCAACTGCAGCTTCCAAACAGGCTTCATGTCTCTTGAATGAAGAACAGCAACAGTCATCCCTCTACATAAAGGTAGGTCATCTACATACCTTGGAAACTGCAGACCCATAAGTCTCACTGGTCTCATATGCATAGACCCATATGTCTCACTAGTCTCATATGCATAGACCCGTAAGTCTCACTACATCACTAGTCTCATATGCACAGACCCATAAGTCTCACTGGTCTCATATGCATAGAACCATAAGTCTCACTAGTCTCATATGCAAAGCCTTGGAAAGAATTACCATGGAAATGATCAATAATGACATAATAAGTCTCCAGACACTAGACCCAACCCAATCTGGTTTTGTCAAAAGCAGGTCTTGCCTACTCAACCTGGTAGACTTCTCTGAGAAGGTAACCAATGCAAGGGATGAGGGCAAAATGGTTCACACTGCCTACCTTGACCTGGCCAAGGCATTTGACTCAATACCCAACTCGGGCATTGTTGACAAACTGAAGTGGTTAGCTGCAAACCCTTATGTTACCCGATGGATAGTGAAGTGGTTTAGAGAAAGGACCCAGGAAGTTAGAACTGGGGAGTCCACCTCTACAAAGAAGCTAGTCAGAAGTGGATTCACTCAGGGATTAGTTCTGACACCACTTTTTTTGGCATTTACTTCTCTGAAGTCAAGGCTAATGTCAGTGGCCTCTGGCTGACTAAATTTGCAGATGATTGCAAATTAGGAGCTGGCATTGAATCCTACACCAACACAAATGTTCTCCATGAAGGGATGACACAGACAACTGATGTCAGAGCCATGGACTGAAACTAAATGCCAAGAAATGAATAATAGTATATTTTTGTAAGTCATCCACCCCTGGTAACTATCATATTGACAATACACCCCTAAGAATTGCAGAAATTAATTGAAAGTAATCTAGGTTTTGACCACCAAGTGTCTACAGTAATGAGGAAATCATTCTGTGTTGCACAACTTATAAACAAAGGTATAGCATTTAGGTCCAAGGAAGTCATTGTTTCACTGGATTCAGCATTCATCAGATCTATTATTGATTACAATACCCCTTTGGTATGTACCAAACCAGGCATATCCAACAATTGGGATGGCCAAAGAGGTTTCTAACTGAAAGAATACAGGGCATATGTAACATGTAATATGCAGACCACCTCAAGGCCCTATCCCTGTATTCTGTCTCCTACAGGCTGTTGAGGGGAAATCTATACCCGGCATACAAGGAATTGTCAGACCCCACTCTGATAGACCTCTTGCATATCTACAAAACAAGCATCACCAGAATTACCCGTTTTAAAGACTTAAACCTTGCCTGCGATATAAATAGGACCTGCTGGAGAGAAAGGTATGTGTCTCATAGACTACCTTGTCTCTGGAACAGGCTCCCCATCCATGTAAACCAGAGTTCCTACCTAACCTAATTTAAGTGTAAATTGGGCAATTGGATGGGGAACATGAAATTCATCCCTGGTTTGGCATCTTTGTCTGTAATTGACATGGGCAGCCTGTACATGGTTCATCTCCCAGGCCCCTGCTTGTAAATGTTTCATCTCCCAAGCTCCTGCTTACACTTACCAAGGGTACCAGAACTTGTCAGAGATTTAGGATGCACGGCTAGGCTTAAAAATGCCCTTGTGGTCAGTAGTCTAGTAAACACATGTGAACCTGTGATCCCAAATCCACTGTACATGGTCTGTGCTCATACCATGTTGCTAAGGCCTGGAAAACCTTACCTATATCCATCAGGTCATTCCCTCATGCCATTTAGAACCATTCTGAAAGACTTCATAGCCAAAATATGCCTCTTTTCCTTACTCATCCACAGAATAAACTATATCCATAAATATGAACAAGTTCTTATTCGTACCTTACACCACTTTACTCACCCTTCTTCACTTACTTTCTAACTTTAATAAATTTCTTTTCCCTGACTGTTTATCTAAATATGCCATGACCCTGTTTTTTTCCTTTCATTTCATATTGCAGTTCCTGTATATATTATACTAATTTACCTTTACAGTCTTAAAACTGACTAAAAGTAGTGTAATGCAAAATTATTGTTCTCAAAATGCTTTTGTGGTGCTCTAAAGTTTTTCTACCTCGGCCTCTTCCATTTGAACTTTCATAAATTCATAGGTAGGTTCATAGGTTCGTACTAGGCTATCTTCCCTAGGGCATTTATAAGCCTAGCCAGAATGTGTTGGCTTTCATCACCCTTTTAGACTAGATTCCCGAGCCTCTGTCCAGCAGGACCATAGAAGTGATCCCAGGAGTAAATTTACGATTTCCCATCCACTCATCAAGATTTCTCTTGAAGAGGGTCAGCGAGGGGCTCTGCCTAACATGAACCGGGATTCTATTCCAGAGCAAGGGAAGCCTCTGGGATATGAATCTATCCCTCCAGCATGTCCTATTTATTGTTGTGCTGAGGTTTAAATCCATGGAGCGTGTAGCTCTAATGGATTTGGCTTTCTTGAAGTGGAGCATGTCCATCAGTTCCGGGTTAGACATGGCCTTGTATGTCAGGGAGAGATCGCCTCTGAGTAGGCGGTAAGCAACTGAGTAGAGCTGGAGTTTCTTTAGTCGTGTAGCATAGGGCATCTGTTTGAGGTCCACAATCCTCTTGGTGAGGTACTTTCGAGGTCTCTCCAGCTGTTGCAGTTGTTGGGTAAGATACATCCCAAATGGGGCATTGTACTCAATTAAGGGCCTGATGAGCGATGAGTAGAGGGGCACAATGACCTCTCTTGATCTTGATGTGAACCCTTTTGTGATTAGGTGAGCTATGCAAAAGGTTTTTCTAACCACTTTGGCAATGTGATTGTCAAAGGAGAGGTTACTATCTACTTGGGTCCCCAGATCCCTAATTACTTCTTCTGTACTTAGTGGATTACCTCCTATGTGGTAGTTTGTGGGCACTTTGTTTTTCCCAAAAGGGATGACTATGCACTTTTTGGCATTTAGCTTAAGGCCATGGTTTTGACACCAGGTATCTGTCTCTGTAAGACCCTTCTGGAGGATGCTTGTGTTGGCCGGAGAGTCAATTATGGCTCCCAGCTTGCTATCATCTGCAAACTTGGTCAGCCACAGTCCTCCCGTGCTTTGCCTGTACCTCAGAGAAGTATATACCAAACAAGAGGGGTCCCAGGACTGAGCCCTGTGAGACGCCACTTGTAACTGGTTTAGAGTCGGACATGGCGCCCGCAACTCTGACCATGTGAGTTCTATCCCTGAGCCAGTTTGCAACCCATCTTGTGACATATGAGTTGATATTTAAGCTGGTAAGCTTATTTATGATGCCAGAGTGGGGTATTGTGTCGAAGGCCTTTGCGAGGTCCAGGTAGGCTGTGTGGACTACCTTTCCCTCATCTATGGCTTTGGTAGCTATTTCAAAAAAGTCAACTAGGTATAGGAGCAAGATCTGCCTTTAACAAAGCCAAATTGGGTAGGGTCCAGTGTCTGGAGGTTCCCAATGTCTTTGTTTATGAGATCCATGATGATGCGCTCCATAGCCTTGCAGACTAGGCTAGTCAGTCTTATGGGGTGATAGTTCCCGGGATCCGTTGTGTGGCGCCACCTTTGTGGAGCGGGATTACTGTTGCTGTACGCCATTCTTTGGGTACATAACCTGTGGTAAGGCTGAGTTGGAACAGTGAGTTTAGGTGAGGGTTTAGTTCTTTTTGGAGCTCATGTAAGACGCAGCCCGGGATACCATCCAGTCCCATTGATGCTATGTTTCCTGGTAATCAAATGTCAATAAGTTAATTAATACATGTTCTCTAGTTTGCTGTTTGTCCAGAAGCCTCTAATTCAGCCCTCGTTTTGAACAGCTGTCTAAACTAAAAGGCAGTGTTATTGTTGTTCACTTACTTATCTCTGCAATTTTTGATTCAGGTGTATTACAAACCCACTCTGCTGGATGACGCAGCCTGTGCAGAAATGTATCTTTATGTTGCCCTTTTTAACCAAATATCTTTAGGGTTTTTCTGTGAAGGTTTCACATTCACCCATCACTGGAATTACCTAGACTGTCTCATGGATTACTGCAAAAGTCACTGCTGAAAAAAAAAACTTCAGATCTAAACTGCTGTTTATGCACCATCCAGTCTGCCATGGATATTCTAAATCAGACATGGCCGATATCACAAATAAGGTTACAAAGAAAACAAATAGGATCCTCCCAAGTACTTAGATTTATAAGGCAAGAACAGCAGCAAAATCTCCATGATCCCAGCCCACCAAAATAAGGTCACATGTAGTCTAGAAATTGGCTGACCAAAACAATGCAACATTATAACAATCCATGCCTTTAGAGTTCCCTGAGAATTTAAAGACAAATAAGTTGGCAAGTTGCATTAAAAAATGTCTCTAATCTGCTGAAAGAAAGAACCACATGTTCCTAAGAAAGAATGTTCACTCCATAATCGCCATAAGGTAATAACAAACCCTGAACACATAACAAAAACCTTGTCCGTTTATGGTTACTGTACTAGAGTAGCATATCTGAAATGCAGCACGCGAAATGCCACAAATCTAAATAAGAAAGTCTACAATAAAACTGGAACATACAGAAACAGAAACTGGGTCCATTTTACAGTCATCACAGTGTAGTTTACAGACACAGAAACTGGATTCATTATATTTCTCACTGAGCAGCATTGTCTTAGCATACATAAAGTATCTTCTTCTTCTTTCGGCTTTTTCCCGGTTAGGGGTCGCCACAGCGGATCACCTTGTCCGCACATTGAATGGCAGTGGAGTTTTATGGTGTCGAGTTGCCAGCCCGGCGCCCAACCTTCCACAGAAGGCACACTCACATGCACACCTAGGGCCAATTTAGAGTGTCCAATCCACCTGCAGCATGTCTTTGGGATGTGGGAGGAAACCCACGCGACCACAGGGAGGACATGCAGACTCCGCACAGAAGGCACCCCAGCCGAGAATCGAACCGGAGAACCTCTTGCTGTGAGGCAGCAATGCTAACCACTGCACCACCAGCATACATAAAGTATAGAGGGTAGAAATTGCCAAAAACATATTACTGGTACTGCAAAACATTTAGTCTATTGTGACATACATAAGCAGATAAGAGAAGACCATAAGGCAGCAGGTTTAGCACACTAAATGCTTTGATACTTAGTGTATTCTCTTAGAAATATGCATATCCCAGCTGAAGTTTTGACAGGTGACTGCCATCTTCTTGGAATTGGAGACCCCTCTCTGTTATATTCATTTAACTCCATTTCACTTCAATGTTAGCTAGACTTTTTGTCCCTAGGTCAATTCTATTAATAAAGTTAATAGATACATATATGCATATATATATATATATATATATATATATATAAATTCATACATGTATACATACAGACAGACATGAATACGTACATAAGTAAGTCTTAAATGTGTTGTATTACAATACTTAGTGTAATCATATTCTGCTCATTGTCATTATGTTGCTACTATACAAGGATAAACAAACCCATTTACAGTTGTTCTAACACTACAGTGTTGTATTTCCAACAGCATACTTTTTCTCAGTACAGAAAGGGTTAAAAGAGCAGATACCTCTCTTATGCATTGCATGTCTTAGAAGCATTTCAAGCTCTGACACCCAAAGTCCCACTCTTAGCAACAGGCCTGCTGCTTTCAGCATCACCTGAGCTAACTGTCCTCTGTAGGTTTGAAAAAATACCATGACAATGCCTGCGGTTACACAGCTGGAGATCTGAGAAAATCAGCAACACTTTTTTTCCATTCAATTTATCGTTAAAATTGCTGTTATGAAAGATGTTTTTTTTAATGTTTTTCTTTAATGCTTTTCTTAAGCATGTGCCTTTTCAAAGTAAAAATCTGAAAATTCTTCTGTAATGTCATATTTAATTTTTCAAAGACTTTGGTTAACATCCATTAAGCTACACAGGTACATATTCAGCCCTAGTGTTATGTTATGCATGTCTGTGCAAACAGGTGTCGGCAAAACAACAAACACATTTGTCCTTTGATTTAATAGACATACTTATGATATGAAACTGTTTTTGTATATAAATTTCACTCTGGTGTGAAACACCTCAGGGCTATTGTTCTCCCAGAATCTACATACACTACTGCAATTTCTGAAAACTACTGTGCAAAACAGGTGTAGTTTCTGTCATTTTATCTTAAAGCTTTAGAAAATGTATAAAACAAGATTTTCTTGTTTTGTTGAGGAGTTTCTTTTTTATTTAGGACTGGCTAAGTGTCTTGCTGGTTACACTGAAACAATAAGTAAACTTAAAATTGCCTCCCTGCTGTCAAAATTGCATCGAAAGCGGAACAGAAATAACATTAAGCTTCAAGCCAGCACTATACAAAAGAAGAAACTGACATGAAAAAATAAAATTAAGCTATGACTTCAGAAGAAAAATGCTCTCTTGAATACAAATATATATATATATATATATATATATATATATATATATATGTATATATAGACATATACATATATTGGTTGTTTATGCAGTTTAAGAAATGAGGGCTATGTGAGAGAATTCCTTGTACTGACACTAACATTTTTATCTCCCTGTTCTCTTGCTTATAGACATGCATCTCACCTGTCCGGATTTTCACAAAATGTCCAGATTTTGGCACCATATATTTTGTCCACTCCCCGTAAAATTTGTGGTTTTCTGGCAAATCACTAATTACTGAAATCAGTAAATAATGACATACATTTGACTTTCAGCCTTCATACCCATCCAAATATGCTTGTTAACATGAATCCAGTTAGTCTAGCAACATTTTGATTTTATGAGATAAATATTTAACATTGTCCCTATTTTGGGCCTTTGACCCCTCATAATTTTAGGCATTGTCTAGATTTTTTGTGCCAACAGGTTGACAGATATGCTTATAAAATTCAAATAGTTCTGGTGCAGATATCAGATGAATGGCTTTATTGTAATTACTGACCCCAGAACAATGAAAGACAGGTAGCTAAAAATACATTGAGTGCTGTAACTGTCATATTAAAGATTTTGTCTGTGGCAAATACAGTCTAAGGGTTAAAACAAGTAAAATGTTCGACAGACCCGCATTATGCACCAATTATTTAAACTCATTGTCCATTCGCTTATTTACAGGGTATCTATTTTTAAATGGATTATTGCCAAATCTGACCTTTTGTATTGCTTGTTTTTATTCAGGAGCATTTTTGAGTCTTTTTTTCTTGGCTGTCTTTCTTTCAGTGCTATGATTATTGTAATCAATAAACAAATTGCCTGACTTGCAAATGAGCATTAACTATTCTGCAGAAATAATCCTACCTCTATAACATGCTTCAGGGCTAGAAAGGCTGGTTTGTTAAGAGGTCAGTAAGACCAAGGATATGATTATGCAGATTATAATTACATATTCAAATGACCTGCCAAAAACATGCTCAGCAGCTGTTTTCAGTGACTAAGTCAGTGACGCCAAGCTAGTATCAATTCAGGGTCTAATGGCATAGTATAGTCTCAGGACAAGCTCTTATGAAAAATACAAAGAAACTGCACAACAAAACAATAAAAACTGCCCCTGAACAAGTGGTGACTTTACACAAATGTAGCCCTGGCCTTATCCTGTATGTACGGACCATTTATAAAGCATTTTATGTTGAAAACATTATCTTGCCCAAGAATAAGAGCGAGCAGACTGTACTCTCAATTTGACTTCCTCCATCTGGCAAAATGTTATGATTCTGATTCTGATAATGATAACACACAACTGGCTGTTTTTTTCTATAAGCAGATTATTCAAATACTTAAATTATACTTTTTTAGACTAATATGAAGCTCTCAGGTTTCCACAGAACAATGAAAAAAGTTCTGTAATTTATGGCTATATATAGTTCAGGTAAGTTTTAAATTAAAACTACTGTGGAACTGTATTTAATGTCTACCTTATCTTCAATGGGCACAAAAGATTTATAGTCAAAAGAGTTCAGAGTGAAGTTGGCCTCACCTCCATCAAATGACTACAGACAAGTTAATTACACCTCATGAACCTAGCACTAGAATGTGGATACTACATGTATGATTCTTTTATGACAGACCTCCTCTGTCTACTGCTACAAACAGGCTATTCACAAGTGCATTCCCTCTGGGATCAGTCCCTGGATCGCTCCGTTTTGGCATTTATTTCTCAGAAGTCAAGGCCAATGTCAGTGGTCTCTGGCTGACTAACTCTGCAGATGATTGAAAATTAGGAGCTGTCATTGAATCCCATACTGACACAACTGTTCACCAGGAACAGCTGACACAAACAACTGCTGTCAGAGCCATGGACTAAAACTAAATGCCAAGAAATGCATAATCGTATCCTTTGGGAAGTCATCCTTTCCTGGTAACTATCATATTGACAACACACCCCTTAGAGTTGACCCAGTAGTCTGGGACTTAAGGACATACACAGATAGTAATCTAGCCTTTGGCCATCATGTGTCTACAGTGGTGAGGAATTCATTCTATGCTTTGCAACTTATAAACAAAGGTATGGCATCTAAGTCCAAAGAAGTCATTGTTCCACTGTATTCGGCATTCATTAGACCTATCATCGAGTACAATGCCCCTTTGGTATGTACCTAACCAGGCATATCCAACAACTGGAATGTCCACAGA
Source organism: Protopterus annectens (assembly GCF_019279795.1). Taxonomy (NCBI): domain Eukaryota; kingdom Metazoa; phylum Chordata; order Ceratodontiformes; family Protopteridae; genus Protopterus; species Protopterus annectens. The sequence continues at coordinate 1,646,959,970 of NC_056729.1, read as the reverse complement.
GGTTTCTCGCTAAAAGAATACAAGGTGCAAGTAAAATGTCCTGTGTAGATCGCCTCAAGGACCTATCCCTGTATTCTGCCTCCTACAGGCTTTTGAGGGGAGATCTATGCCTGGTATACAGGGCATTGTGAGAACTCACTCTGATAGACCTCCTGCATAGCCACAAAGCAAACAACACAAAAATTACATGTTCTAGATACTTAAACTTTGCCTGTGATATAAATAGGACATGCTAGAGAGAGAGGTATGTATCCCAGAGACTACCGCATCTGTGGAACAGGCTTCCCAACCATGTGAAGCATAGTTCCTCCCTAACTCCATTCAAGTGCAACTTGGACAGTTGGATGGGAAACTAGAAATTCATCCCTGGATTGGCACCTATGTCCTTAACGGACCCAGGTAACCTGTAAATGGTTCATCTCCCAGGCCCATGCTTACACTTATCAAGGGTATCAGAACTTGTCAGAGAATTGACGTGCATGGCTAGGCTTAAAAAGGCCTTGTGATCATTAGCCTAGTAAACACCTATGAACCTGTGGAATTCTTGTGTCTCAGCAATGCTTATCATTTTATTGCCATGATGTTCTTTCTCAGGGATAGCTTCAACAAAACTTTCATGTAGCCTTTCCAATACACAAGTGTGATGATGAGGGACATGTAAGTTCCTGTCTCGTCAACTTCCCTGTGGTGTATGGGTGAGCACACACATGCGCACACACACTCACACACATGTACGCACACACATACAGTATATGTGTGTGCACACACATGTACTTGACTGCAAACATGCTCGTAAACCTTCGTATTGGAAGTGCGAGATTTGATATTCTAGTCCCTTCTTTTTGAAAATGAAGCTGCAATTCAATTAGAGTAGCAAATTCTGAAAATCACTGTTGCACTACTTTCCATAGTTTTATTTAACTCTCAGTTTCAACAGAGCAAACAGGCATTTAAAATAAAAATGGACATATCAAATCTGTAACTTGACCTTATCTGTAGTTTTACCCAACTATATTGCCATGGAAAACATACACCTTCAGTTCCCCATTTATGACTAGCTTTACAATAATTCCTTCTGCCTGAGTTTCCTCTCTTGGTCTTATTCCTTTAATTGTGAACTGCACTGTCATTTAGGGTCTTCCAGTAGTGTTACCCAGGGGGCTTATTTTTTCATGATTTTTCCTTTGGCTTCTTCTCTGCCACTTCCCTCATGCATGCATCTCTTTCATCATTTCATCACCACGGTCCCTGTTGTAGGGGATTCCCTGCTCTTCCATTTTCTTACTAGTAACTTTTTTGCAAACTAACATTAACAAACATAGCAAAGACTTATGTGAAATCTGATGAACCCTTTCCTCCAGCAGTAAAATTCAAACAAGACCTGCTGTTGAATTCAGACCTGCTCTGCAAATTCTATACATGACCTGTACAATTTCCTTTTTGATTGTGCTTAGCTTAAGGCAATTCCAAAAAAACATGGGCCACTCAGTCTCCTATTTCACTGTCTTCACACCTTCAGCAGCTTGTGTTCACAGCCAGGTATGTCCTTACTAGCCTGGGCAGTGTGTATACATATTTATAAAGGTGTGCCACCTGAAGAAACAGGGTTATCTAGATTTTATGACATACCTAGGAACCCCTTGAAGTTTGCAACTGACACGACTGCGAAATGCTAAAACCCTAGGATCTTTTTCAAGCTTCATAGGTTCATAGGTGTGTACTAGGCTAGTGGCCCTGGTGCCTTTACAAGTCTAGCCCCAAAAAATTGCCCAGGCACCGTGCCACCCAATGTTAGTTCACAGTGCCCCTATCCAATAGGGCAACTGGAATGATCCATGAAGTAAACTTTCTGTTTTCTATCCGCTCGTCAAGATTTCTCTTGAAGAGGGCCAGCGAGGTACTCTGCTTTACATGAATGGGAAGCTTATCCTAGAGTATGGGTAGTCTGTGGGAGATGCACCTGTCCCTTCAACATGTTCTGTTAATTGTGGTAATGAGGTTGTGATCTGTGGAGCATGTGGCGCTGGGGGATTGGAATTTCTTTAGATGTAGCATTTCAATTAGGGCTAGGTTGGACATGGCTGTTGATGTCTCACCATTATAACTTTCACTCCCTACTTTAATAGTGTAAACATCCCTCTGATAATCTCCTTATTTATTTCTGAAATCAGTTTAATCTAATTGGCGTCATTTTGCTTTTAAGTTCTGGACCACTTTAGACTCTTAAAGCCTCCCTTCAGTGCTTTTACAGCGGTACACTGCCACATTTCCTCTTTATAATATCTCCTGCAGATTTTACTGTGGGATTAAAATGCCTTGCTATCCCATATCTGATCCCAGTATCTAGGAAATCCTTTTCTAAGCTCCCTCTGAATCTTGTATCTTTACCTACCCCTCTTCTCATGAAGTTTAAGGGGCAGAATGTCTTCCCACCAGCCCCCATCTTCATTTCCTTTACTGCCGTTATCATCTGTGTGACTGCCTATAGCCCTAGGTTGTCAAAGCCTTTCATTATAATTTTATTCAATCTTTCATGTCCTTATAAACATCTGAGAAAATGTATTAGAAATATATTAACAGGAAAATGCTCTGTTAACTTTACTCCACCCGCTCACATTGCTGTGCCCACTATTCCTGAAAATTTAGTTTCTTCTGTAATCACCTTTTTCAAGTCTTAGAATCCCTGTCGAAGGTTAAAAATAATGTTTCTGTGGGGCTAGATCACATATCAGGATGCTTTGTCGTAAGTGCCATGTATAAACAGTTTTAGCTTCTACTTTCAACTGTATATCCTCTGCCTATCCACAGGCTTTGTCCCTGGTGCCAGTAAAGAAAGGGCAATTAGAAAAATATAAATAAAAAACTTTTTCATGTCACACACCTTGACTTTTTTATACACCACCTTCATGTGTAGCTTGTATATAACATTTGATAATCTGCTTATTTAACAATCAGGTATCCTACTTCCCAGAATTTCAAATCAAGTTTCTACTGCTGCAAGTTCTTCCTTGTCTGGCCTCCCTAAGTTGTATATCCACCTGAGAAAAATATTCATTGTGACTTGATAGTGCTGACTGTTTCTTTTGTTTTTTTTTTTTTTCCATTTTATAGATAGCTTGTGTGGTACTAATCTTTACCAACTCCTTCAGCTCTTTATCATGGGAATCCATTGTGTCGTTCTGTGAATGAGGTGGATCTTTACTCTGGATTTTTCAGAATTTGGCAGCTTCCTTCTCTGGTAGGCAAGGGATTCCTCTTGGCTGGTCAAGTTGCAGCTGTTTACTCATATTCACTTTTTTGACATCTAAGCACTCAAAACCTTCTAGAAGCAATCGTACATAAATGCCACTGATTCCACTGCTATGTTTTCCATTTAATCAAGCTTTAATAACTGGGTCAATTTTCAGCCATTGAATAAATATTACATTGAACAGCTGTACATCAAATGTTATTCACAGAACTTGACATTTAATGAACAGGCATGTCTTCAAAATAAAGTGATCAAATGGCCATAGTTGGCCAACATAAAAGGAACCTCGAACTACTGCTAACTTACCGGTAACTTAGCTATAACAGATCCTGCCCTTTCCCCAATTTAGTGTGACCTCAGAGTTGGTATATATAATTAGTGGAATGTGTGGGGGTGCCCACCTCCCACATAGAGGGATGTGGGCAAATCCCCCGACACAAGTATTGTCCTGTGTTCACCAAACCCTTCTATTGTGGGAGGCTGGACCCCCAAACATCCTGCTAATTATAAAATCCAACTCCAAGGTCAAATAGGGGAGAGGTCAGATTCTGTTATAGCTAAGTTTCCTATAAGTATGTAGTAGGTCACAGTTCCATTATGTTGGCGAACTATGGCCATTTGATGAGTTTATTTTCAAAGATATGCCTGCTCGTTAAAAGGCATGTTCAATGAGTAACATTCAATGTACAGCCATTTGATTTAAGATTTATTCAATGGCTGAAAATAGTCCCTTAATAACTTTGGGATGAGGGTAAGGCACAGCAGACTGTTCCCTCACTGACTGGAAGCTGCATCTCACTTTCAGACATTTAAAGTGTCTTTGCAGAGTAGACTTGGCCCCCAAACCCCCAATGTGGGAATTGTGACACCCGTACACATACTGTTTGTAGGTACTGACTTTGACATTACTGTACTCTGGAGGGGGGGATACTCAGAAATACCTCAGTCTTAGAATTACTGTATAGTCTCCCTATTCACATTTAATGGTTTTGCTCTTCCGAGGATCAAAGTTACAATCCTCAAGCTTTTAACTAACATTTCCAACACACACAAACACATACACACACATGTCTATACTTGAAAACCATGGGAAGGCAACAATTTCTGACAGAAATTTGCTAACTAGGCCAAATAGCTTCATCACTGCTTAAAATATATTTCATGTTACCTTTCACTTTGTATTAAATCAAAAATGTCATGTTTTCATCATGGCATATAATAACATTAGAAGTGTCTGTTATGTTAGTGTAACTCTCAAACCAAATAAATGAAATCCAAACAAAATGAGTCACCGCTAAGCCGAATAAGTTGCAAAGATTTATTGTAAAGCAACACACTTCTGCTTTTCATCCTGCTCCAATCACAAAACTTCCTCAGACAAGTTAATCACAAACTGCAATGCCCTTAAATACTTGCTAAACAAGCAATCAAATCTGTTAATCGACAAAAGCTACAAGGCAATGTATCCAACAACAGTTTGCCACTTCTGTAAAGTTGTGTAAAAACTTGTATATAAAAACATGTAGATAAAACATGTATATAGGAACTCCAGCATATAAAAACCTGTATTTATTTACACTTCTTCTACTGAATTACTACTTTAAAATGTGCGTAAATATGTAAATACTTTATTTCTAAATAAAAATTAAACATAAGCATAACATTAAAATTATTTTACAACTATAATTCTCTACCAGGTTTTGATTTAACCAGTAGAAAATAGGAATTATACTACAGACCGTAGTACAAACTATCTAAGGAGGCTCATGAGCCTCAAAATACATTTAATCGATAAGTAGTCATTAAGACCAGGAAAGTTACTTGCATCTAAATGTAATTGCCAAACTAATTCTAATTTTTCTAGTAATAATGAAGATGGACCTCCCCTTACATTAACCGGCACCATGTCTATCCCTTTAAAACTGAACTCATGTTCAGGGTAGGTGTCTATGTATCTGGCCAAGGCATTTTCGCATTTATTTTTGTTGATACAATACTGATGCTCATATACACGTTCCCTCAGCTTCCTGTCGGTTTTCCCGACGTAGAAAGCTGGACAATGGTTACACTTGTCTAAGTAAACTACCCCTTTGGTTTGACAATCAATTTTGTGGTTAATGTTACATTTAGTGTTCCCCACAACAAAAGAAGACCCTGTGGTCATAAATTTACAAAATCTACACATATTGCATTTAAAAATGCCTTTTCTAATCTTAAAAGGGTTATTATCTCCTTCTAAAATGCCCTTTAGATTCATGCCCCTTCTAAACACAATTCTTGGTTGGTCTGTAAGGCTTCCTCTTATTGAGTTCTCATTAATAAGGAAATGACAGTTTTTTAGTATTGTAGATCTGATGCTGCCAGCATCGACACTAAAAGTACAAATAAAATTGTGTTCATCTGGTGAGTTTTCCAAGATAGATACCAAAGGTGGGTGGATCTGCTCTTGACTCAAAATTGATACATACCAGCCAGTCGCTCTCTTGGATTGGACTTCATATGTCACTTCAAGTACCAACCCGGGGGCATACCCCCTTTTGATAAACATGTCTTTTAATAAGTCACATTCCAACAAGAAGTCATCTTTTTTCTACGCCAACCTTATGGAGATATAATCTGTTGTCAAAAGTCACAAAGTTGCAAGATAAAATAATATCGAGCAGTTCATCCACCAGATCCAGTTCCTCCCGTGTGGCTCCATTTTTCTGCATAGTTGCCAAGGCCCATTCCATACCTTCTCCATGAGGGATGGAAGAGTAGAGTTCTTTAACATCCACTGTTAGGAAATTTCTTTCAATGTGAAAAGTTAAATTATTAATCTTGTCAAGGAAAAAACAAGAATCCTTACAAATTTAGTCTTCCAGTAAAATATATTTCTTCATGTAAAAATCTGCACCCTTTGCACAAGCATATGGTATGCTGTTTCTTGCGTCCACTAAGGGACGCATTGGGGGTCTTGTAAGTGCTTGTGCATTTTATGGATACCAGAAAATATAGGTATCCTTGGGGCTGGCATCTTAAGGTAGTTAAACATGTGGACATCAATCCAGGCATCGATGAACATGTCATTGATATAAGAATTAATTCTGTTATAAGCTATCTTCATCTCATTCCTGGATACCTCCTCATAAGAGGCCATTGAGCTGATCTTAATCATTCTGTCCACATAGTCGTCCTTGCCCATGATGACCAAGCCTCCCCCTTTGTCAGGTTGCATAATCCTAACTGGGGCCTCCTGAAGAATTTTAAGCATACCTTTTTCATATTGGGTGGTGATAGGTTTTGTGAGGTACATCTGAGGTCTCTGTTTTAAAGCACTGTGAATATCCAATTCGCAAATCTGCTCAAATAATAATAGAGCAGGGTGAAGAGGGGGGTTATATGCACTAGAAATGCAAAAGTCCGGTTTGGGACTACTGTTGTGGCCCAACAGTATTTTCAAATTCAAGCTCCTAAAAAAACTCTTAAGGTCAATAAGTGTCCTGGCTACATCTGCCCGGGCTGTAGGAACAAACTTGAATCCCTTGGATAGTAAATCTACCAGTTCGGGTGCGATGTCAAGGTCAAAGTAATTAAAGATTGTGAAGTCTTTACTAGAATTAAAAATCACCCTGCAGTTGTTATTCACATTAGGAGTAGTCATTGGCATTGGAAAAATCATTTCCTCCGATTCCTGTTCCTGTTCTATTTCTTGCCCTGAGCAGGGCTGTGATTGAATGCCCTGTTCTGATAATTTGTATTTGCGACCATGTGGTGAAGTGATTTGCCCGGTGGGTTGTTGTTATTCCTATTACAAAGACGTTCACTTCTCCTTATATTGTTGTTAACTGTTGCTGCATTGTTATCTTCCAAAAGTTCCACTGTCTCAGGGGGAAATGTTACACCCAAGTTCTTGTGGTGCTCTTGCCTCAAGTAGGTAATTCCCCTGAGAGGGTGGTGGTTTGGGGTAAGCAGTCCCCTGTCTATAATCTTTAAGATCCCGGTTTAATTTTTTTAACTTTGGTGGTTTTCAGCTTAGTCATATATTGGTCTATGCTGTTGTAAATTCTTTCATAGTCAAACCGGTAACCTAAATAATCTTAGTCTACTTTTATTGAATTGTCTAACACAATTGTTTCCTTAATCAGCATGTCAATGTTATTCTGGTAATGGGTGCATAACAATTCTAGTAACTCAAACTCTGGTAATGGGTGCATAACAATTCTAGTAACTCAAACCCATGTTTATCAAATAAACACAGTAACTCCTTATGAAACAATGAACCTTCGGCAAGCCCAGTTGGGTATTGCCATGACCTAAGCTCTTTTGGTATGATTTTTAAATGCTGACATTCCCGGAAGTAAGCAACTTCCAGTTGTAATTTTCTTAACTTGACCAATTTCTGGTCAAGTTCTTGCAATTTAAATGATAAATCAGTACCTGAAGGCTCCAAAAGATCCGGGTTACTGTTTTGTGTGCAGTCATCAAAAACGAATGGTCTTTCTATCCAGTTCCCAAGTGGAAAAACCTCTTGTATGTTGTTAAGCGAATTCCCTTCTGTTTGATTTGTGTTGAAGGGATCTATGTTCGAAGTATCTGTTCCATGATTATTGCTCTCTGGTTTATGGCCCAAATTAGGTGTTGTTGCTCCCCATTCAGGTGTTGTAGTCCTCGGATGATGAAAGTTATTGCCCGAGACAAGGTGCGCATTATTAGCACCAGAAGAAGCTGAAATTCTCGAGCCCTCATTGAACCCTTGAGGGCCGAGTTGTTCTATATGCTGTGCTGACTCCAGTCTCCTTGATAAGGTGTCGACCTTTTGTGTTAAGCACTCGATTAGTACTGTTAGATTCCCACATTCCTCAGTCTGGCTTGGTGAAATAGGTGTGCTGGTGACCGTTCTGCTGGCCATTTGGAAACAAACTGTTAAAAACTAAACTTCAAATACACTCAAACCAAATAAATGAAATCCAAACGAAATGAGTCACCGCTCAGCTGAATAAGATGCAAAGATTTATTGTAAAGCAACACACTTCTGCTTTTCGTCCTGCTCCAATCGCAAAACGTCCTCAGACAAGTTAATCACAAACTGCAATGCCCTTAAATACTTGCTAAACAAGCAATCAAATCTGTTAATCGACAAAAGCTACAAGGTAATGTATCCAAGAACTGTTTGCCACTTCTATAAAGTTGTGTAAAAACTTGTATATAAAAACATGTAGATAAAAACATGTATATAGGAACTCCAGCATATAAAAACCTGTAATTTATTTACACTTCTTCTACTGAACTACTACTTTAAAATGTGCATAAATATGTAAATACTTTATTTCTAAATAAAAATTAAAAATAAGCATAACATTAAAATTATTTTACAGCCAAAATTCTCTACCAGGTTTTTAAGTTTTGCCCATTAGACATCCCATATACTTGTCCTGCACCTCACATCTCAATAGAGTAAGTGTTAAAGGCCCTATACAAGTCAAAGAACACAGCATCCATGGGACCTAATAGTATCCCAGGCTGTGTTTTCCACCATCTCCAGCAAGAACTAGCTTTGTCATTGAGCACCCTATCCAACCGCAGCCTAAGTACAGGCTTCATTCCAGCAGAGTGGAGAACTGCCATTGTCATCCCCTTGCACAGAGGTGGTGCCACTACTGATGCTGGAAAGTATCGTCCCATTAGCTTGACAAGTCTGATGTGTAAAGCCATGTAGTATATTATTATAGATCTCATAAACAAGGACATAGGTTATCTACAAGCACTTGACCCCACACAGTTTGGATTCATCAAGGGCAGATCTTGATCTTGTCTGTTGAACCTGGTTGACTTTTTTGAGACTGTCACCAAGGCCCTGGATGAGGGAAAGTCATTACATTCAGCTTACCTTGACTTCCCTTACTGGGCATCATTGAAAAGCTAACACAACTTGTTGTAAATCACTTTCTCATCAGGTGGGTGGCCATCTGGCTCACAGATAGGACCCACAAGGTCAAAATAGGTGCCTCCATCTCAGATGGCAGACCTGTCAGTAGTGGTGTTCCCCAGGGATCTGTCCTGGGACCCCTATTGTGTGGCATCTACTTCTCTCAGAGGTCCAGGAAAAGACAAAAGGTCTGTGGCTGGCCAAGTTTGTGGACAACTGTAAGTTGGGTGCTGTCACTGACTACCCAGAAGATGTTAACATGCTACAAGATGGTCTCACAGCAACAAATGACTGGTGCCTAAGTTATGGCCTTCACTTAATCAGAAAAAAATGTATTATCATACCATTCGGCAAAAATGCGGCCCCTACTGATTATCACATCCAGATCAACCCCCTAAGCACACAACCTGTGGTGAGAGACCTGAATACTCAGTTTGACAACAATCTCACATTCGACCATCATGTAGCAGCAATGGTCAGAAAAGCCTTTGACTTGGTTCATCTCATAGGTAAAGGGATTTCATCCAGAAAAATTGAGGTTATTACATCTCGTACTCCTCCCTCAAAAGGACAATAATTGAGCACAATGTTCCGTTTGGTATGTACCTCTTCAAACACCTGCACTACCTGCAAAGGCAACAGAAATACCTCACAAAGAGAATCCATGGCCTCTAACATCTGTCCTATGTAGACAGTCTCAAATCACTATCACTGTACTTGGTATCTTACAGATTGCTAAGGGGTGATCAGTGTCTCGCTTACAAGCCAATGTTGGACCCTGTCCTACTAGAGATGCTCCATATCTGTAAGTCTAACTCCTTGCATATTACCCACTCGAATGGCCTAAATCCAATATGCAACATCAACAAAACCTGCTGGAGAGACAGGTTTGTCTCCCAGAGGCTGTACCATCTCTGGAATAGACTTCCCATACATGTCAAACAGAGTATGTCACTGACTCCCTTCAAGCACAGCCTTGATGAGTGTATGGAAAAACACAAATTTGTCCCAGGGGCTCCACCTGTATCCCTCACTGACAGGGGCAACAGGATCTGACTGAGGTTTCTTTTTTGGGGATAAACTCATGGCTACGCTTGTAAGGTCCCCTCTGCCATTATTCTAGTAAACTCCTATGATCCTATGTTAAGAGGTGCCCCATATCTGGCTTACAAGGCTTCCTCTGACCCACTATTAATGGATTTACCACACATCAGCAAGTCAAATGACATCAGAAATACTCAGTCTAGAGATCTAAACCTCTTCTGCAACATCAACAGAATGGTTTGGAGAGACAGGCATATCTTGCAGAGGATGCTGCTTCTGTGGAACAGACTCCCCATCCACATAAAGTAAAGTTCATCCCTGTCCATTTTCAAGCACAACTTAGATCTGTGAATGGGAAACAGAAAACATACCCCAGGACTGTCCCCTATACTGCTAATTGACAGAGACAGCTTATGCATGAGGCCCCTCCAATTATCTGTGGTATGATCAGTTGTTTTTATTAGGGAAATATATAATTATCAACAGTGGGATGAGTAAGGAGAATCTATACCTAATGGTATAGGTTATTTTGAGCACAAAAAGGAAACTGGCTAGTCTTAAAATGGCCTGTAAGGGCAGCAAGCCTAGTACTTATCTATAAACCTATGAACAAGGGCAGCTAGTTTAGTACATTTTATTTATTTGATATTTGTTTACCAGGGTGGTCTGACTGGGTCTACAGAACCCATTTTCAGCAGAGGCCCGGGGAGAAAAGCTCCACATATAATGCAATACAAATACAGTATAATCCAATACAATAAAAATCACATTGGAAATACTATACAAAAAATAAGTTGAAAGAACAAACTGCTACAAGATATTGCAATATATTACTACACATCTAAACAATTCTATACAGTTAAAACACTACAGACAATAATAGTAACTCTCATCATACGTGATGTAGACAGTGTCCAAAAAGTCTTACGTAGGTAGTGCAATGTGTGTCACTGACTGTTATAGTACATGAAAAATAGAATGTTAGTTTCAGTTGGAAAATAGCAGCCAGAAAGATAGTGATCCAGACCATACCTCTCAACCTCTTAGAGCAAGAAATCTGGACAAAGGTTCAAAAATAGGGACAATTTTAGAAAGTTGATAGAATAACCGGTTTTTCATTAGCATGAATTTTCTGAAGGACATTGTGTCCAAAATTCAAATGTTTGTCATTATTTTCTGAGTACAGTCTTAAACAAATTGCCTTTAATTTGCCAGAAAACCGTGATTTTTATAAAAAAGGGCCAAAACTATGAGGCAAAAATCTGGACATTCTGCGAAAATCTGTACAGTTGAGAGGTCTGCAAGACAGAGAGTGAGAGAGAGTTAAGAAGAATAGAAGCAATAAAGCCTGAGCAGTAGCTTAAGGATATGGTATACAAGCATTGAAGGAGTTAGAAGAGCTTTAGGGTCTTGCAGTCTGTGAGGGATTGAAATGTGACAGAAACAGAAAGACCTGAGCATTAGGCAGGCTTTATGCAGGAGCAGAGCCATGTGTTTTTGAGATGGGTTAGGCCAAGCATAGACCTGGTAGCTAGAGGTAGTGAATTCCATAGTATAGAGACAAAATATGACTACAGAGAGTGACCAGGTTTTCATGTGGGTTTTGAGATAGCTAAGAGATTTTTGTCTTCTGATCGTAGGGATCGAGTTGGTGTGTAAGGTGTGACTAGTTTGGCTAGTGCAGGGCAGGCAGTAGGCTTGAAAATAAGGTTGTCTAAGTTGGATAGCTGAATAAAGGCAAGTTGGTTGGGTAGTTCAAGCCAGTTTAATTCTAGGAGTGGTTTACAGTGGTGTGTGTGATATTTAGAGTTTGTGGCAAACTTTGCAACTTTGTTGTAGCACTGTTCCAACTTGCTTAGGGTCGAATTTTATAAGTTAGTTAAGACAGGGGCACTATAAAGAAGGAAGGGAAGTAAAAATCTTTTTGCAATGGTAGTTTTGGTTGCTGCAGTAAAGAAATGTTTGTTTGTATATGAGTCCCAGTTTTTGATGAGTTTTCTTTATAATTTGCTGTATATGGGAGTCAAATGAAAGTTTATTGTCAATGATAACACCTAGAAGTTTGCTTTCCTGCACTATTTCTACGACAGTGTTGTTAGATGCAAGGATGTTGAAATGATCAGCGACAGGGGAGGTGTTTTAGGGATGAAAGAGTCCTAGTTTTGGCTTCTTTGGATTATTTATTTATTTATTTATTTATTTTATTTTACATTTGTTGACCGGGCTAGTCTAGCTGGATATATGTCCATTTTCAGTAGAGGCCCGGGGAGAAAAGCTCCAAACATGAATATTGAGACAGTTAATAATACATAGAACTATTAAGAATAAATACAGATGTAGCAATGGTCTAGTGAACATTTATAATAATACATTTGTGTACCAAACAGTATTAGTAGAAATTAACTAAACAATTCTATAAAAAACTAAACTAAAAACAATTCTACAAATCACACTAGATGGTATGATCAAGTCATAGTTATAGGAAAGAGAATATATATGTCATTGTGTTATTCAAGAGGAAGAGTAGTAGTATGATTTGGAAGTACAGGTTAAAGGAGGAGGGATAGGGTTAAGAATAGAAGGGGAAAAAGAAGTCAGTCTGGGTTAGTACATGGACAAAGCCAATGAGCTTCCAGATGTTCTTTAAGATGTTTTTTAAAAAGAGAAGTAGAAGCAAGGGTAGATAATTCAGCAGGAAGCCGATTCCAGAATTTTCCTGCAGTGTTTGAGAAAAGTGAATCCCCGGCTTTGTTGTTGGCTTTATTTGAGGAAACTAGAAGCTTGTTAGCAGAGCGTAGTGTAGCTAGATTATTGTAAGGTGTAATTAGATGAGTGAGGATTAAGAAAGAGTTGGGCATTTCTTAGCCAAGATTCGACTGCAGTAAAGGACTGTTGAGTTTTTGAAGTAGTTCTGGTAGTGATTGAGCAGTGTAGATTATGGTGCAATCATCAGCGTATTGAATGAGGGTCCCAGGGTGAGAGGCAGTGCGAAGGTTGTTTGTGAAAATGTTGAAGAGTAGGGGTCCTAGGATGGAGCCTTGGGGGGACTGCAGTAGGGTTGTGGGGAAAGGGTGAGAGTTTGTTGGACCATTTCGCTGCTTGTTTACGATCCTTGAGGTAGCGCTGAAACCATTTTACTGTGTTATGTGAGAAGCCTAGGTTAGACAGTGTGTTCAAAAGTAAGGGGTGAGACACTGTGTCAAAGGCCTTGGAAAGATCAAGGAATACTGAGGCTGTATAGCATCCTGCATCTCTGGCCTTGTTCATGGTGTTTGTAAAAGATAATAGGGCTGTAGCTGTGCTGTGTCTGTCTGAAGCCATTTTGGGTTTTGGATAAAAGGTTGTTTTGCAATAGATATTGCATTACTTGCTGATGGATACCTCTCTTGAGAATTTTGGATAAGGGTGACAAGATGGATATAGGACAGAAATTGGATGGATCAAAAGAGTTGCATCCTTTGTGGATGGGAGTGATGTGCGATAGTTTCCATATGGTAGGTACTTCTGATTCAGATAAAGAGCTATTAGTAAGGATACTGATTGGGTAGGCGACTGAGTTAGCAGCCAGTTTGAGGTAGTATGGGGGAGATTATCATACCTAGGCTATGAACAAGACTCATTTTGTACTTAACTCTTCTCCCATTGAACGTAAGTTATGCTAATGATGTAGCTGGTAAGAGTATTTTTGATTAACTTGCACTTATTAATAAACTTTTAATGTAAGATCATTACTAACTTGTTTAATATAACATTATATTAAATCAATAGAATATAAAAAATATATAAGAATTTGATGAGAGGATAGATAAGTAGGAAAAAATAAACAACTATAGAGAGGAAAAAAAACAATGCAGTGCCCACAAAGGTGTCTGTCATAAATGCCTGAATTAAGAACCCACAAAGATGTCTGTCATAAATGCCTGAATTAAGACAAAGGTGTCTGTCATAAATGCCTGAATTAAGACGTGAGTCATGACATTCTCATTCATATTTGTATAATCCACTTAAGTTAATAGTGGCTAGCATAAGCGATGTCTACAGATAAGACTTATTAATCAGCATATATATAGTTGTATTGCATGTAGCACCATGATTGCACTCAAAACATAGTTAAATAATGTCCTGGTTAAGCACTACTATAGAATGAGACCTGACCTTCACAATGCTTAGAGGGTTGTTAAGCATCCTCTGGGTGCTGTAGACATTGAGTCTGCACTCCTGAGAACACTGGAAAATATGAAGGTCTCTCCGAACACCATTATATTGGGCGACTTCAACTACCCAAACATAGATTGGGAGCATTACTCTAGCTCCAACACCCTTGCCCAAAGGTTCCTAGAATTCATAAACTCAAATGCTATGGAACAACTTGTTACCACTCCCACAAGAGGGGAAAACATACTGGACCTGATCATCACCAACATGGGGACTCTATGCTCCAGACCAGAAGTGTATCCCTCACTGGTAAGATCAGACCATAAACTGATCTCACTGGATATTCACATCCCGACCCCACCCCCTGCCCAGAAAACCACAGTGAAAAACTTCTCTAAAGCAAATTTCACACTCCTCAAAACCGAGGTGGAATCCTTCAAAGCCCCCGGGCCTGTGGAAAATACGGCCCAGACCGCAGAATCCTTTATAAATGCATTCTATGAACACCTTCAGGAATGCATGGATCATGCAATCCCAAATAAAACCAAGACCCAATCCTCCAAAGGCAGATGACCTGTCTGGTGGACCCCAGCCATAAACAAACTATACAATAGAAGGAGGAAGCTGCTACATGATAGAGCAAAATCCCAAAAAGGGAAGGTATCTCTGATCAGTATTAGCAAAAAACTAAGGGCACTCATAAAATCGTCAAAGGCCAGCTTCGAGAGAAAAATTGCACAGGACACTAAAGATAATCACAAGGCTTTCTTTAGTTATGTTAGGAACCTGGGTGGGAATTCCCAGATATGCTCAGAATTAGTCCAAAATGACAAAAAATACACTGATCCCACAGACATTGCCAACATCCTAGCTGACAGGTTCAGCGCAAACTTCTCCCCCCCCCTCCCCACCAAAAGGGCAAATATCTATCCCAGCAGAGTGCTGCCCCGACATCTCAGATGCTCAGGTGGGAGCCGCCTCTCCAAAGCAAAAACACAGCATCAATGGGACCAGACGGTGTCCCAGGCTGCGTCCTACATGAACTCCAAGAAGAGCTAAACCCAAACATAAAACTACTGTTCAATCTCAGCCTTACTACAGGATATGTACCCAAAGAGTGGCGTACAGCAACAGTGGTCCCTCTCCACAAAGGTGGTGCCTCAATGGACCCTGGAAACTATCGCCCCATAAGCCTGACTAGCTTGGTCTGCAAAGCTATAGAAAGGATCATCATGGACCTCATAAATAAAGATATTGGGGACCTACAGACACTGGATCCTACCCAGTTTGGCTTTGTTAAGGGCAGATCCTGCCTCTTAAACCTGGTTGACTTCTTTGAAACAGTCACCAAGGCCATTGACGAAGGGAAGGTGGTCCACACAGCCTATCTGGACCTCGCAAAAGCCTTCGATACAATACCCCACTCAGGCATTATAGATAAGCTCACCAGCTTAAATATAAACCCCTATGTCACTAGATGGGTTGCAAAGTGGCTCAAGGACAGAACCCACATGGTTAGAATTGCTGGAGCCATGTCAGACTCCAAACCAGTTACAAGTGGCGTCCCACAAGGCTCAGTCCTGGGACCTCTCTTGTTTGGTGTATATTTCTCGGAGGTACAGGCCAACACGGAAGGACTGTGGCTGACCAAGTTCACAGATGACTGCAAACTGGGTGCCATAATCGACTCTCCAGCCGACACAAGCATCCTCCAAAAGGGCCTCATAGAAACAGACAACTGGTGCCAGAGCCATGGCCTCAAGCTAAACGCCAAAAAGTGTATAGTCATCGCCTTTGGCAAAAACAAAGTGCCCACAAATTACCACATAGGTGGTAATCCATTAAGTACAGAAGAAGTCATTAGGGACCTGGGGACCCAAGTTGATAGCAATCTCTCATTTGACAACCACGTGGCCAAAGTGGTTAGAAAAACATTTTATATAGCCCACCTAATCATGAAGGGATTCACATCTAGATTAGGGGAGGTCATCGTGCCTCTTTACTCATCCCTCATCAGGCCCATAATCGAGTACAATGCACCTTTTGGGATGTACCTTACCAAACACCTGCAGCAACTGGAAAGACCCCAAAAGTACCTCACCAAGAGGATCAAAGGGCTCAAACAGATGCCATATGCTGCCCGGTTAAAGAAACTCCAGCTCTACTCAGTGGCATACCGCCTGCTCAGAGGTGACCTGTGCCTGACGTATAAGGCCATGTCCAACGCGGAATTAAGGGACATGGGGCACCTCAAAAATCCAAATCCCATCGAGTAGAGACTTGAACCTCAGCACTGAAATAAATAGGACATGCTGGAGGGACAGATTCATAACCCAGAGGCTCCCTTCACTATGGAATAAAATCCCAGTCCAGGTTAGGCAGAGTCCCTCATTGACTCTTTTCAAGAGGAATCTTGATGAGTGGATGGGAGATCATAGGTTTACCCCGGGTATCACTTCTGTGTCACTGTTAGACAGAGGCACAGTATACTAACCTCGAAAAAGGGCATAGCAAAATTAATTTAAAATGGGTGGCGAAAGCCAAACATACTCTGGCTAGGCTTATAAATGCCCTAGGGCAGATAGCCTAGTATGAACCTATGAACCTATGAACTAAAAGCAGACAGTGATGACCAGAAAACAGTAGCAGCATGGCATGAAACAACCTTGTTTCAACTCTCATTTCTGTATGCCTGCTAAATTAAACACACTATTTTGATATCAACTGTTTTTCTTACATAGGGAATATAAAAAAACGTCAACCACTTCCCCACTGCTTTACTAGCTATCAACGCTGGTACAACACATCACATTTTTTTTTGTTAATCTAACTAGTAGTACATTGAGAAGATAATTCTCCATGCATTACAAGCAATTATGTTCAGATCTTCAATCATAATGTGCAAAATTCACCTCTTGAGCGTCTGGCTTGAAGTGAATTTCTTGGCATCCCTGTCTCTAGCACATAATATGATCATTATGATCTGTGACCCAGTCCTAACCTTCTGCATAATCTATAACTAATAATCAGTAAACAACATTACAACCCACCAATAATAATATTCGTAGTAATTGTATCCAACACAGAGACAGAAAATAAAAACAAGCAGAACAAGCCAAAGTGGACATGTCAGTGCATGTAAATGTCATTACTCATCTAAAACTAAGCCATTCTCCACATCTTTTATGATTAGAAACTGATCAGTTTATTCAGTCCTATAATCGCTCTAGACAAGTAGGCGACTTTTGTAAAAATGTAAGCTTGTTGTTCTTTCCTTGTGTTATGAGCTGCTCAGGCAGATAGATGCCTGTTATTTTGGGAGATTAGGGATATTTCCAATGCCTTGTGATGCAGTATTAGCAGCCAAAAGCATTAACAACAAAGACATTTGCAGCATGCTTAAGTTAGGAAAGCAGCCATGTATAACTAGCCATGTATAACTGCATGTTCCCTTT
Organism: Protopterus annectens; assembly: GCF_019279795.1. Classification (NCBI taxonomy): domain Eukaryota; kingdom Metazoa; phylum Chordata; order Ceratodontiformes; family Protopteridae; genus Protopterus; species Protopterus annectens. The sequence continues at coordinate 1,646,942,158 of NC_056729.1, read as the reverse complement.
TTTTTGATGTGATATGATGTTTCTCCACAACCTTGCTCCAAAATGATGGCCATCATTGAGTTAATAAATGACCAGAAGAATTTTTCCCATGAGGGGTTACTTTGTGGATGAGTGCATCACAAACAATGGAAATTTGTATCTGAGGGCTTATCTGACATAATGTTTGTGGTTATAAAAATTGTATGGAACATTTCCATGCAAAAGTCGTCCACCTAGGAGAAGATGTAATCTTCTTTGAAGATAGGAGTACACATAGAATGTCTGGGTTTCTTTCAAAGCAACTAGTTACTTTTAAATGTCTTTGTACAAAAGTTGAGGGCATGTCATAACAGGGTTGTGTAGATGGGGTAGTATCATCCATAGATTGCAGTTAACTATCCCGTAATAGCTCAAGAAAGGATTTCTTAGCATGAGTGAAATCCAGTGCAGTCTTAATTAAAGAGTGCAATTGATAAATAGAGGAAGAATGTTGAGGTAAAAGTTAAATTGCATTTGTAAGGCTTCCAAGGGCTTTAATCTACTCCCAATATAAAATTGAGAAGTTTTTATGAAATGTTCATCTGACCACATTTGCCAAGAAATTGTCTATTTAGCCTTTTTTAAATTTGGGTGTGCTCTATAAGGAAATAGTAAGGCTATAGTGCTGGCTGCCATCAAAATTGTTACCACCTTCTTGTAGAGTATATTTGCATATGAGACTAGGCTATGGACTGCAATTTAGTATAGTACCCATGAGCTAACTCACAAAGTAGGAGTTGTTTAGACTAGTTATTCTGCATGCATGGGTTGGACAGCATAGGGTGAACTGGTGTGTATAAACTTCTAGTCATAAAAAGTAGTCCAAGCTGGAGGTAAGCTAGCTGTGTATAAACAACCAAATAGCATAATAGCACTGGCCTGATAAGTTATCAATAAGCTGGGAAGGTGAACCCCTCCTAGGGATTGTGCAGAATGGTGAAAATCTGATGCCTCCCCCCCCCCCCCCCGGGAATAGATCACGACCAGAGGAATGTCTTCAGCATTCATACCATTTCTGCTAAGTGCCATAGGGAATTCCTATTGGAGGAGTTTGAATTATATAAGACAGCTTAGGGTAAAGTACCTTTTTAAGCAGAAGTTAATTTAATTTTAAAAGGTACATTCCACATTGTACATTCCTGTAGATGAATATCAGCCTGCTACACTAAGGCTTTAACATTAATATTTCTGGTTACTACCAATGGCTCGGTCAGATTAATGCTTAAATACATAAAGAAGGGAAGATTTAATATAAAGTGGTCTGGTAATTCTGTAATATTTAACCAAGTCATACCCTTACACATTAGTATTGATTTTGAGGGGTTAGTCTTATATCCATAAATTTACTGCCACTGTTCTAGAATATTCTAAGCTGTAGGTAACTCCATAGATGGATCTGACAAAGTAGTACCTCATCTGTAAACAGTGCAACTTCAGCAGGAGAATTGCCTGGAAACAACAGTATATTTGGCTGAAGATTAGCCCGCAGAGTTTGAGCAAGGGGTTCTATATCTAGTATAATAATAATGGTGCTGGAGGCAGCTTTGCCCAACTCTACTACTATTGAGCCATAATAAAGAGCTTTTATTGACTCAACAAATGGAGGAGGAAAAAGAAATATAACTGTAAAACTGCAAATAAGTGATCCAGTTTAATGTTGTCAAATGCTTTTTCTGCATGTACCGCCAGCAGTGCTTTAGGGATATGGTATAAGTGGGCTTGTTTGAGCCATAGGGATGCTCTCAAAAACTAAGCCCAAGATGAGTGGCACTTAGCAAAGCCTTTCTGGTCAGAATGTATAAAAGAAGAGAGTAAAGGTGCTTTTCAAGTCACCCATATTTCTATGTAGACCTTACAATCTGTGTTGAGAAGAGAGATTGGTCTGCAATTTTTGGTAATGGTTACATCTTTACCTGTCTTAATTAATGGGACTAAAAGGGACTGCTTCCATGAAGGTAGAACTGATAAATTAGCCGACACTGAGAGGTACGCATCTTAAAGTAGAGTAACAGCTGGTGGCAGAAGCTGCTTATAGTGCTCAGCCAGTAGTCAATCTCCTCCTGTTCATAGCTCTCAACCTCTTAGCACAAAAATTTGGACAAAGCCAAAAATGATGGGGGGACAAATTTTAAATATCGCTATTAAAGACTTAGAAAGTTGCTAGAATAAAAGGTCTCGTGATACCATGTATTTTCTGAATATGAATAAATAACTCCCAAACGCTAAAGGTGGTCTGTCACAAAAACAGTCAATATTAGCAGAAAAAAGACAGAAAATCCACCCAAGGATGGCCAATCAACGAAATCCACAAGTATTCCAATTAAAATGTAGTCCTTTAATACGAATAAAACTTCGACCTGAAAATAAAATGAAAAATAAAAAAGCACAAAACTGTCCCTTGAAGATATCCGATAAGCGCTTTTGACTGTTGTCTTCCTCAGATCGTCACAAAGATCTATTCAATGTATTTTCTGAAGGATATGAAGTGTTGAACTCAAATGCCTGTCTTTATTTAGTGAATTCAAAACCTCACTTACTTGCCACAAAAAATCTAGAAAACCACAAATTGTATGAGGAACAGACCAAAAATATAACACAAAAATCCGGACATTCTGAAAGAATCTGGACAGTTGAGAGGTATGCTCCTGATGCTGCGTTTGATTTAAGCTTTTTAATAGCAGTGGTGACCTCCAGCTGGGTGATGGAACAGTTAACAATTGGGCTAGTTCTTGAGTTAAAGTAGGAAGTCGTGTGACTAAATGAGCTAAACCAATGTGCTGTAAAGGTGCATCCAAACAGGAGTCTGTGCGTCTGTAAATTTGTTGATAGTATACCCTAAATTTGTGCATTACTATTCTTCCTACTTTCAGCAGACATTACCAGAGGTGTGTGCTGTACTAGACTTCTTTTATATCTCCTGACCAGCCTAGTGGAAAGCTGGGGAGAAACCTCATAATATTGAAGCCATAGTCTATCCATGGCTAGTTACATGTTTCTGTTGATAATATCCTGAATCTTTTCTTAACATCCCTTAATGTATTTAAAGAAGAATGTACCTGTGTTTTATGTCGAGAGTGCAGTTTCACAGCTGTTTCATATCGATTCTGCAAGGTTTCCAAATCAGAGTACCACTGCATCCAACAACTGAATGTCCATGATCACAGCGTAGTATGTGTGAAACACTTATAAGTGTCCCAAAGTAAGTGTGTGTGTGAGGGGGGGTAGTCTGTATGAGAATGAACACTAAAAAATTCTTGAGTAGTCTTTAATGCCAGTCATATAGTATAGTAAGGAAATTGCCTCCATATTTTGTGGGGTAAAATTTCCCTAGTAGGTAGATTACATACTAATCCATCATGATCTGAATATATATAAATATAGTAATATCAAACTGCAAGGAGAAGAGAGCAGAGTCTACACATATTCTGTCTATCCTAGTAGCTGTACCAAAATGGTGCCAGTGGTATGTAGGATGAATGTAAGAGAGTAACATATAAACGGTGAAGTCATTATGGACACATCACTGAGCCAGGATGTGATATGTTTGGCTGCTGGAATTAAAGAAGAGGATGTGTCTGCTGCAGTGTCACGGGCTTCAAATAAATAATTCAATTCTCCAGCTACAATGAAAGATTCTTGAGCATTTTGTGGTATATAATGGAAAATTCGACTGACGCCTCTGTTACCTGTCACTGAATGAAGGTAAACAGATACTAAAGTACTCATCTCCCCATGCAGTCTGAGAATGGCTCCTGCAACTTAATCCCCTGGATGGGGAAGAACTATGGAAAAGTTGACTCTGGAGCAAAATGTTCTTCTGTAAAATAACAGTTCCTTTACTTTTAGCAGCTGAATGGTAAGATGAGGCCAGTAGGTGGTACCCCCTCCCCCCCAAGAGACAAGTTTCACATGTTCAACAATGCGGAGATGGGTTTCTTGTCATAATAATAAGTCTGATGACAACGTCCTAACGCACATCCACAGTCAAGTGCGCTTGACCAGAGAATTGACACAGTTGATATTTATACTAATTGAGTAACTTCGTCTAAATTTGTGAAGCCACAGTGATTTATATACTCTTTCAGCATGCTCAGCATGATGTCCTGCTTGAAAAACCACAGTACAGATTTGGTAGTTAGGATGGAAAAAAGGAAAAGGCTTCCACATTACAGAGCAAGCAAAAAAAGGGAGAAAGATATTCTACCATGAAAAGTACTAAAAGCATAGGAATGAAACCAGCATTTTAAAGCATCATAATATACAATAGGAATATACAGATTCGTTCAACAGCTGTGAAACAATCATCCATCTATGTACAGAAATGTTTGTCTTCCAAGGTAGGAGGGGGAAGTTCCCGTCAATGTCCTCCATCCAAATACTTGATGGAATGGTTGATATTGACCTCTACGTGGTCCCTGATAGTTCTTTTTAAAGTGCCTTCCCAATCACATATCCTAATGTATGCAGCCATAATGCCTAGTAGGTGCCACCAGAGAAGAGGTCTGGGTCCATTTATTTAACAACACAAGTTTCTGTTGTTCCCACCACTGGACATCATGTGGGGAGAGCACAAGAAATATCCTCCCAGAACTTTGTTTCTCTCAAAAAGCAAATTGGATGAGTCCATATTGTCTGGCAAGGATAACTGCTATTTTCCCTTTCATATAAGCTTCATCTTCCAATTATTTAAAAATATGAGGGTCATCAAGCAGTGCTGCATGCAGTCTGGCAGGGTAAATAATAGTTACCCTTGTCTTTAAAAGTCATACTAGAGAAAGCCATAAATTTCTTCTGGTTGACACTAACTGGGAGAAGTCAGTGTCAAATCAGATCTTATGTCCTAAGTATGTGATAACTGTCTTTATACATGCTCCCTTCAAAACTTTCATTTTTTTTTGTTGATATGGTAAAAAAATATGCAATTCTTGGCAAAGTCGAAACATTCAAAGGTGGCAGGGGGCTTAGCAAAGGATAAGCTCTTTCTGTTATTAGTTTGATTGAAGCATCAAGCCTTAAAATAATTGTTAGAAAGAAGTAAAGAAAACGTGTCATATGTCTTTGTTGCTTTCCTTCTTTTAACTCCAGGATCCTGATATTATGCCTGTGATTTCTGTTTTTTATGATCATCTATTTGATCACGTCGTATTTGTGTAAAATCAAGCTGGATGATTATTTGATGCTCTAATTTGTCCTGACATGCTGCTTGCTTTTGGATTGTGTGCTTGAGTGCTGCTGTACGATCTGCTACACCCATTACAATATTCTTAATTTCCTGAACCTGAGCTTTGAGGGTGTCCTAAAAAAGTTCTATTGAAAGAGTGAGCTGCTTGCTAGAAGCAATAAGGGCAGATCGATTGATTGATTGCAGCTATACAACAACTTCTGTGTTTTGCTGAGAATGTGGACCTTCTAATGGCTCCACAGTTAACTGCTGTACAGGTGTCATGGCACTTGAACTCATAGCCATAACTGTGTATGTTGACGGCCGCTGCCACAAAGTGTCCAGGTTTGCTTTCATTTTAGGAAGTGGCTTCTTTAGTGGCATGTAAAAGTGAGCTAAGTATTTCTTCCTTCTAAACCACTAGCTAACCTCTCTTTTTTAAAAGGAAAAGAAAGTTGGTTTGTCAATTTAGTAGTCACACTGCTTGGAGCTAGGGGATTTCTCTTTTCACAACATCAGAACCAGAACCAGGAGTCCATGCAGTCTACCTGCACTTGCTCTTCTCTCCTGGACTTCTCTGAGTGAGCTGGAACCAGTGTGGATCCTAAACATGTCATGGGAGGCAGTGCAGCAACTGCTTCTGCTTCCATTGTTGGGGTTTTGACCTACATTTGTTCTGCCACTCTTTCACCCCTGCATTTGTCACCGTGTCTAAGGGCTACTGCCCTCCTTAGTCCACACCTTCCCTTCAGGAATGTTTCTGATGAACACCCTCCACCGGAGATGGGCACACCTCTCCTTCCCTGCCAGAGTATCAGATGCCATAGCTGTCATTCAAACACAGGTCACCTGGGCTGCAGTTAGCACCTTATCCCTCTTGAATACAATACTGGCTCTGCTGTATCTTCGCGAGGTCCTAGTCAAGAGAGAAAAGGCTTCCTGGACCAGTACAGCAGTCTGTACAGTGTGTATGAACATGTCCTGTTAAGTATAAAGCTAAATTTATAGCCCTACTCTATAAAAATAAGGTGCCTTATTGATTTTTATTTTCTTATGATTTGATGACCAGAATAATGTAGTGACCATGGATGGGCACATGTCAGGCATATCCCTGATATCTCTGTTACTATACAAAAAGTTCATATTTTGCAGAAAAGCAGCAAATACATTGTATGCTACATTTTGATCACAGTCTGTAGAAGCATAAGCATATGATGTTAAAATATTAGTCATAATACATACTTCTGATATTATTAATATGGGGGCAATGTAGTAAAATGATGCAGCGCACTACATTTATTGATTTTATTTTACATTTGTTGACCGGGAAAGTCCGATTGGATGCATGTCCATTTTCAGCGGAGGCCCAGGGAGAAAAGCTCCAAGGTAATAATACACATAAAACAATATTTACGTAACTACATGGTCGAGACCCTTAGGAATAACTCTCATCTGTCCTGATAGAATGACTGTGAAAAAATCAACTTTCTGTACTTACTGGTTACTTCAGCTCTAGCTACAGAAAAAATCAGTGACACAATGAAAGCAGCTTCTTACACTTCATTCCGTGTTTGTCACTGATGTACTAAAGAGATATGCTAAAGGATGACATAAACATAAAGATAAAAAATAAGCAAATGAACTCTGTAAATTAATGTAGAAAATAGTGAATTTCCTAGCACAATAATGAATCTTGCACTTAATATTTTTAAGTATATAAGGTCACTGATTTTTGCCTGATATTACTGGTCTGCACCTTGTAAAATTTGTGATTTTCTAGCAATATTTATGAGGATTGTAGTCATTGAATAATACCAAATATTTGAATTTCAGACTTCATATCCTTCAGAAAATGCAAGCTAAACCTATTATCCAATCAACATTCTAAGTATACAAGAGCAGTTATATGCAAAAAAGGTGACAATGTTAACATAACGTATGTCATGAAGGAAGCCATTAAGTATCCGACAATCCAACGCCTCTTACATTTCTACAAATCCTACAGTTATATGCAGAATAGGTGACATTGGTAACATAACGTATGTCATGAAGGAAGCCATTAAGTATCCGACAGTCCAACGCCTCTTACATTTCTACAAATCCTATAGTTATATGCAGAAAAGGTGACATTGGTAACATAACGTATGTCATGAAGGAAGCCATTAAGTATCCGACAATCCAACGCCTCTTACATTTCTACAAATTCTACAGTTATATGCAGAAAAGGTGACAATGGTAACATAACGTATGTCATGAAGGAAGCCATTAAGTATCTGACAATCCAACGCCTCTTACTTTTCCACAAATCCTACAGATATATGCAGAATAGGTGACAATGGTAACATAACGTATGTCATGAAGGAGGCCATTAAGTATCTGACAGTCCAACGCCTCTTACATTTCTACAAATCCTACAGTTATATGCAGAAAAGGTGACAATGGTAACATAACGTATGTCATGAAGGAAGCCATTAAGTATCTCACAATCCAACTCCCCTTACTTTTCCACAAATCCTACAGTTATATGCAGAAAAGGTGACATTGGTAACATAACGTATGCCATGAAGGAGGCCATTAAGTATCTGACAATCCAACGACTCTTACATTTCCACAAATCCTACAGTCCAGCAAAAACTAAAACCAGAGATTTGAACCCATTTCAGCAAACAAATGATGGCCAAGAGACAGATTTCTCACTCACGGACTAACTACATCTCTGAAACAAGCTTCCTTTCCAGATCAAGCAATGTGACACACTATCTTCCTTTAAGAAAGAATTACGCAATTAGATGGGTATTCATAAATTCACCCCTCAGTATAACTGGCCTGCCACTACTTGAAAAAGTAAGTAAGGTCTAAGGGTGGGTACTGGGAAGGCATAAACGGCCATATGGAACATTTACCTTGTACAGTTATTCTGTGATAGAGATATCTGTTTCATGGTAAACAAGAGGCATGGCTTCTGTGACAGAATGACCACAGCCTAATTACTTTTACTCCAATCACATAGTGAAAATCAGTGACGTGATGAAAACGTCTTGTTAGAGCTCATTTTGTCTTTGTCTTTAATGTACTAAACAGATATGCAAAATAGTGATATAAACATAAAGAAAAGAAATTTAAGTAAATAGACTCTCTAAATTAATGTAGGAAACCGTGACTACCCAGGGAGGATACTGAATCTTGCACTTAATATCACTCAGCATCAACATTCTGATTCAAAATGTAAAATGCATTTAACCAAGTACATGACAGTAAAATGTAAATACAGTTTTAATAGCAAATCAATATGTGTATTATCATAAAATTTGCTATAACATATACTTCCTAATTTTCATTAAGAACAATTGTTTAAATATAAGCTATAAAAAAATATTTAAAAATATAATACATTTTGCAATACCATGACAATAAATCTGACTTTTAAAACCAGCTAGAAAACCTCCATATTTAGTAACATTCATCAGAGATGCACAACACAGCCATTTAAGGGTTTTTTTAAGTCATTTATTTTCAAGATTGATTCATTTAGTCTCAAAGATCAATTATCAGCTAAGACCTGGTTAAATTAGTTAATGTCAAAGTAAACTAAAGTTAAAGTAAACTTTATTGTCGATCAGATGTACCTAGCAGTGCCAGTTGAATGCAGTTTATTTGCCTGGTCCAGTGCAAGACATAATATAACATATAATTAGAGGGACAGTAAGAGAGATTCACATACAGTAATGATTAGGATACTTGATAACGTTTATATTTACCAAATATTGGACAATAAGACATTACACAATATTATACTAGTAGGTATTGCACATACTAAGAATTCTCATTGTGATTTGTTTAGAATATTGCACACCCACATTAGTAGTGTGATAAACTCTGTTCATATTACACATATATGGACTGATGACTGACAGCCACATTGGTAGTGTGATAAACTCTGCTCATATTGCACATATATGGACTGATGACTCACACCTACATTAATAGTGTGATAAACTCTGTTCATATTGCACATATATGGAGTGACGACTCACTCTGGCTATTGCACTAATAGTAACAGAAGTGATCAGCTAACTGTTTCAGTTATTAAGCAATTGCCAAATAGTTACTGTAGACAGTATATCACAGCCTGTGGCATATTGATCCTGTTATCTACTGTCATGCTTGACATTTGAGTTCAACAGCCTTATGGATAGAAAGAAAAAACTCCTGTTCAGTCTAGATCTTTTGCAGTGTAAACTGTGATATAGTCTACCCGAGGAGAGGTGGAAGAACATGCCATGTGCAAGGATGGGTGGGGTAGTCTATCATCTTTCTAGCTCTTCCCACACACCTAGTTCCATACAGCTCATCCATGGATGGGACTGCGGAACCAATGATTTTTTTCCCCTGGCTTCACTATCCTCTGGAGAGCCTTGCGGTCAGATGCTTTGCAGTTTCCGTACCATACAATGATGTTATTAGTGAGGATAGTCTCGATGGTCCCCCTATAGAAGGTTTTGAGGATGGTATGTGCCAGGTTTGACTTACTCATTTATCATAGGAAGTGCAGACGTTGTTGTGCCTTATTCACTGTGTGGTTAATGTGAGTCATCCAGCCTAAGTCATTGGAGATATGCAGCCCCAGGAACTTGGTACTTTTCACTCTTTCCACTGCCACCTCCCTAATTTTCAGTTGTTGAAATACCTCCTGTGGATACCTGAAGTTCACTATCAATTCTTTGGTCTTTCTTACATTTAAGGGCAGATGGTTGCTGTTGCACCAGGCTATCAGATGCTGCACTTCCTGTCTATAGACTGTTTCCTCTTCATGCATGACAAGACCTACGACAGTGGTATAATTCCCAAACTTGATGATTTTGTTGGATTCATGCTTTTTCATGTAGCCATGCATCAGCAAGGTGACTAGTAGTGGACTCAGGACGCAGCCTTATGGGACACCCATGCTCAGTGTATACTGTTTGAACTGTAATTTCCCTCACATACCTTTTGGGGTCAGTTTATGAGAAAGTCCAGTGTCCAGTGACATAAGGGGGTGTTGATGCCCAGCTGGATCAGCTTCATTATCAGATTCTGGGGATGGCAGTATTGAAGATGGAATAAAATCGATGAACAGCAGCCTGACATAGCGATTCTTCTTCTCTAGACGGGCAAAGGATTTATGAAGTGCTACAGCTACAGCATCAGCCATGCACCACCGGTTAGCTCTATAAGTAAACTGTAATGTGTCCAGTGTTGCAGGAAGATTTGAAGAGACGTGATTCTTGATTAGCCGCTCAAAACACTTTATTACCATAGACATAAGAGCAACTGATCAGTAATCATTTAGACTTGTTGGTTGAGATTTCCTGTGTAAGGGAATGAGTGTATTATTTTTGAAGCATTTAGGTACAATGGCTAGATACAGGGATATATTGAAAATATCAGTTAGTATATTATAATGAAAAAATGTAGTACAGAGTGCAAATAGAATGAATAACAATTACATTTCTTTCTGACACATTAGAGTCAATATAAACATTTAACACACCAGTCATTGTCTGCACCTTAAAGTAGTATTTTAGACTTAATGGCTCAGGCAGAAAACACTTGTTTGTGCAATTCAAAAAATGTTAGGTTTGTTCAGCCTAACTGTAGCTGTGTGTGCATTTTATATTTCTGCTGGGTGAACTGAGTTAAGACGTTATGATTCATACCACTGTTGCCAATGTGTATAGTTATGGGGTATATGACTTTTGTACAATTTTACAGTGCTGTTTGTTATCAGAATCTGTTGTCATGTTACACCTGTGCGTATAGGGGCATTTACAAAATGAATAGCTAAATAAGCTTGTTTTGAACATTTTAAAGCAGGTTGGATGATGGAGAGACTTTGGCTATTGCAAAGAAGTACATTTATCAGGTGACTGACTATATAATCATATTTTTGTCACTTTTTTGACATCATTATAGTAAGCCAAGAGTGGCAGTCAGGTGTTTGGAAGAGTGTCTAATGTAAATCTGACGACCATAACTGCAAACATTAGAATTACCATACTTTTTGAAAGATTGTGGAGGAATATATTCTGAATCCAAGGTTGTAGTGCCTTGGTATATTCCCCCCACATTGAGGTAAAGCAGCCTCTGGGTTAGTATATTTAGTTAGCAGGTTGTATATGGAGAGCCTCTATTTTGAATGAATATTACAGCCCTTCATTTTGGATGAATGTAGAAATACTTTAAACATTGTAACAGGGAGTTTCATTAGTATCACTTTTTTGTAGGGGTTGCACTTTAGTTATATTGTGGGTTGAACAATAATGTGTCTCACACTTGTAATTGATAGGTATTTAGACAGTATTGTTCATGTGTGATGACAAAGTTCTGAGAGCTAAAATGTACTGATGTAATGTTTTAGAGATAATAAAATAACCAGAGTAGGGTGATAATTACGGTACAGTAATTTGTAGGTGCACATCAGTAATGCGGATCTAATTTGGAGATTTACAGCAAGGGTTTAAGATTATGAAGGGTTGCACAGTGGTGTTCATATTTTAGGAAACTCAATTTGAAGTAAGGTTGTAGTTTACTCTTATTTGATGTGAACAACTACAATCCATGATTATTATTTTAAAGTAGGCATTAATACTAGTCATATGGCACCCATTCTTAATGCAGAAAGGAATATCAAGTTTTAGTAGTTCTTGGAGTTAAAACTTCATATGTATCACGTGGTTGTCAAATTTTAATGTGGTCAGTCCAAATCTGAAGGTATTTATATTGGGCAGTGTTTTCAGTGTTGATATTGGAAGACAAGAAAAATTATATAATTTGATTTAATAAATGTTAAGTGGTTGTAAATGGCAAAAAGAACAAATGTAGTTTTATTGAAATTTCAGCTAATTAGCAGTGTCTTTGGTGCAACAGGTAGCACACTCACCTCACCTTTAGTGTAGAAGGCTGTGGGTCCTATTCCCACATCAGGTACATGGGTTGCTGATATTGCCATTCCTGATTGTGTCATCTTTATATGAGCTCTTAAACTGAGGTGCTATCTGGTGGAAGCTCAGGTGGATGTAAAATGTCCCGCAGCACCTATCAAAAGGAGAAAAGGACATTCACAGATGCCCTTGCCACGTTTCCCCTTGTGGTATAAACATCTTCGGGTCTCTCCTAAAAAGAGACCACTAGCCTAGTGGGACTAACCTGGTCAGTCTTTTTGGACATGTCTAAAGCATTCAATACAGTTTCCCATCCTAAATTACTGTCCACTCCGAAAAATCTTAATATCAACCCTGATGCTGTTAACTGGTTTCAGAGTTATCTATCTAGCCCCCAGCAAGCTGTGAAATGGAAGCAAGATCTATGCTCACTCCTTCCTGTTACACTTGGAGTCCCTTAGTTCAATCCTAGGGCCCCTCCTCTTCAGCATATTCATAAATGATCTTAATACTGCCTCCTGTCAAGCATCTATCATATAATACGCAGATGATTCAACCCTCATATTTACAGCATCCACATTAACTCAACTTCTTACAGTCACACAAAAAGCCTTCTCTGATATTGAAACATAGCTAGCAAACTCACAACTCATTCTCAACCCCAATAAAACTAAACTTATGATCTTTCATCCATGCTAACTTTTACATCACTGCCAGTAATAATACTAAGATTTTCCCCGATTCCCAAACAAAACTACTAGGCGTCATAATTGAGAACAGACTAAAATTTGACATACACATTTCTTAACACAATCAAAAAGGTTAACTGCAGTCTTATTCTTCAAGTTGTGTTATGTAAAAGCTAATAAAAGTCTATTTGAAAAAAAAAAAAAAAAAGGTTCACAAGAAAATGGGAACAATGTATAGAAACAAAAAATTCTTAAGACGTTGCAAGAATAGCCATAGCTAGAACCCATCTTCTCTCCTCACTCTTATATGCATCCCCCATACTTACCAGCCTCAAAAAGTCAGAACTAAGTAAATTTGAATCATAGTAAAAACACGAACTTCGCTGTAAACAAGATCAAGGTTCCACAAATATCATGAAACTGTTAGCTATGATAAAAAGCCGTTATTCCAGAATGATAATAAGAACTGGTTAAGTGCTTTCATCTACAGGTAGTAGACTTCCTCAGAACACTCTACAATTAAAAAAGCTGGGTTTCAATACATAAATTCCTCCAATCAGATTACATGATTAATTGTAGTCAATTGTCATTTAAAGTGCTCAGTACAATAATAACTTATATATACATTTCTCCTAATACAATACTGCTAAAATCCAATAAAATAACTTACTCGTAAAATATGCATCTAATACAAATACTTTTTCACTAATTTATTTTTGCTTCTAATACTGGTTTAATGGAAATACTTTCACAAATACTAGGATAAACAGTTGCATTTAACAATAGCTGCCATTTTATCTCCTTCTCACCCAGTTTTACCTTTATATTTCCACCCCTAGGGTTTGATTTTACATGCTCTAAAATGGCAAACTTACAACTATCACAACTTGGGCTTCTGACTAAATGTCTATACAGTGCATTTTTTATGTCTTTCTTACTTATGCAATAAAAGTGGTCGTAAATCCGATTTCTTAAACATCTGTCGGTTTTTCCCACATAGTAACAAGGACATCTGATGCATTTAGCCAGATATATGTGGTTTCGTAAATTTGAATCATGTTATAATAAGACTGCCAAATTTGCAACAGATTCCACGCATTCAACCCATCACTGTCAATGCTTAAAAAAATCTTTCTTGGTTGGAGTTACCTGATATTATGAACTATAGCCAGTTAATAATGGCTCACAAAATAATGCACAATCCTGACAATGTACCTTTCCTAAAAAATCTTCTACAACCCTACTCTAACATTTATATTCTTCAGTCATCTAACAAAGACTTACTCCAAGTAACCAAAGTATCCAGTACAGCAGGCAACTCTCTTTACTCTAACTTTGTTGCTAAAAATAGGAATACCCTTCCACATAGTATTAGATCCATAAGCAATCTTAATCATTTCAAAATATTTCTCAAAAGACGCTTATTTGAAACTTACTCCAAGTAACCAAAGTATCCAATACAGCAGGTAACTCTCATTGCTCTAACTTTATTGCCAAATGTTGGAATACCCTTCCACATAGTATTAGATCCATAAGCAATCTTAATCCTTTCAAAATAATTCTCAAAAGACACTTATTTGAAACCTGGCTTTGCACATGTAACACTCCAGGTTAATTATTAACTTAGAACTACTTATACAATTTGGCTGTATGTACTAACTCTGTTAGCATACCCCTTCTAACAACACTACTTCTCTGTAAGTAGTTACATTCCTGCCTGCAACTCTCACCACAGAAGTATTACTAACTATGCACTACTTTGCCAAAGGGATTCTCCCTGCTTAACTTCCTAACTAATGTTATGTTCCACATATATAAATTCAGCCATATATTTGTCTAGATTCAAGTGTATAAAGTCTTGGTCTTTTTGATGCTGTGTATATATTTTTATCCTGTAAATGCGTTAACATTAATTTTTTGTCAATTTTGTTTAGAATTTCTATTACTTGTTGTGATAACATGTATGTAAGCTTATACTGGAGCTTTTCGCCCTGGGCCTCTGCTGAAAGTGGGCACTGCCCCAGTCGGACCATCCCGGTAAACAAATGTAAAATAAATAAATAACTAAATAAATGGATAAATGAAAAATAAAATAAAACAAAATAGAGTGTTTGCAGTCATGATTGCAAGTTGGTAATCATCAAGACTTGGGATGCTGAGACCTGTAATAATGACACCATATGATTGAAAATCTGGACTTAGTCAGAGATTGCCATTTCTTGAAATATTCCCTTTTCTCTGAGGTATGGCAGTCTTGGATTTGGTATATAAAAAGCCAGGAGGTGTAGGAGGCTTGCCTCCATCTTGGATGATTAAGGATGTAGCTTGTCCCCTGGAAACAAAACAAGTTTAAGTAGAAGAACAGTGCTCAGTATTCACTCATCTCTTGTATTTTCTTTACATTTTTTTTTACTTGGTATTGTAATTCCTGACTTTTCAATACGGGGCCTTGAGAGATGGATAACATGTATATGAGTGTGTTATTTATGGAGCTGTAGCTTTTGGGAGCTTGACCAGAGGACTGAATTATCTGCATATGAGAGGACCACTGATGAAGAAACAGTACTTGAGATAACAATTAGAACAGCAATTTTTTTTAACACCAAGCCTTCTGGTAATCTAGTTAGAAGGGCTTTGATTGCTGAGATGGGTGATTGCTAAGTGAGCTAAATGTAGTTTGTTTATGGACAGTCAGCCATTCATTTTAACATACTGAGTCAGAATTATATCATGACAATGGTTTTACGTATTACGAGACAGTAGAAATGGCTTTTGTTAAAATCATTGAAAATGCCACCAGTTAAATCGCTATGTTCTTTATGGGGCATGTACTGAAGGCAGTACTGGTGCTGTGACCTTTAAAAAATCCACATTGTGGTTTGCATTGAATGTTTCATAGGTCAAGATGTTGAACAATGTTTATTTATTTTGTTTGCCAGGAAAGTCTGACTAAGCCATGAGAAACCCCTCTTCAGCCGAAGCCCAGGGAGAAAAACTACAATGTTATCAAAGCAAAAGTGATCTATACATGAAAATAAGCTAATTAGTTTTGATACTGTTGCAATATAAGTATTTAAAAAAAGGTTCACTGTACATGAAAAGAGGTTAAACAGGGTCCCTATTATATCTTTGAGGACGCAAACCTTCGAATGCATCTTTCTCAAACTTAAAAGAATGAAAATTTAAGACAGCAAACGAGCATACACGCTATTTCTTTCCCTGTGAAAGAAATTGCTTGGCCCAATTAAAAAAAAAAAAAAGATCACTACAAACAAAGTGGGGGGCTTCACACTCCACACACCCCCACATGGGGGGGCTGTGCCACCCACACACCCCCTAACTAAATATACCAACTCCGAGATCGCACTACAGTGGAGAAAACATCAAAGTAATGGAGGTGGCCAAGCAATTTCTTTCCCAGGGAAAGAAATCGCTTATATGCCCTTTCACTGTTATAAATTTTCATTATTTCAAGTTCAATAAAGATGCATTCGACAGTTTGCATCTTCGATGATATAACAGGGACGTTAAACATATGTGCTACATTAATAAAATATTTTAGGATTTAAATTTATTAAACAAGGTACATTGTTGGTTAACATTCCATTGGAAGTCTATCGTAACACACTTTGGTTTCAAACAGAAACATGAAAACTACACAGAAGGGTGAAAAGAGGTAGTAGAAATCATTGGAATTAGAAGGGAAACAAAAAAGTAAACTGAAAGTAAAGTAGGAAGAGAAAAGCAGAAGGATAAAAAGGCAGGGAGGAACAAGTAAAAAGGTAAAGCTAACAAAGTAAAACAGAGACTAGAATGTAAGGGTAATAGAAAGGAATGAGGCACAAGAGGCTTCAGCGCTTGGGTGGCATTACCCCCACAGATCATCAGTGTACAATATATACAGAGAAATAAGTCCTGAAATGTAATGCTGTCATGGTAAAGTGGGTTGATACCATGAGGAAAGGTGTAGACTAGAGTCCTTGAAATTTGTATAGAGTAACACCGGCCATGTCAGGAGGAGAAGGACAGTGACATAGCCAGGTAGTGAGAAAATGTGTCCAGATGTTGTTTTTGTAGGCATTAGCACTTTTCATTTATCTCAGAGTAAGTGGAACATTCTTCTAAAGTGGAGCAATATAGAACATTCCCAGAAGTATTGTGGGACTTATGAAGGTGAAATTGGAGTAGCTCTGAAGTAGAGTTCTGTGCATGGGAAAGTACTGATGTTAATGAAGGGCATTTAGAGTTTTAGCAGAGGATGGAGTGGGCAGTTTTCAGCTTGGTATTTTTCAGGTAGTTTAGGCATCCCATCCAGTTGAGCATATTAAGTGCAAGGATAAGTCCTGCTGGGAGGTGTTTTAGTAAACTGAGCAAAGTCCCCTTCCCAACTTTCAGAGCTCCCCTTTCCACCTTCAGACCTGAACTTAAAACATTGCCTCTAGCCTTACTCTCACTCAATTCCTAACACGTCTTAACTCTTTTATCCAAGACTTGGAGAGATGTAGAACGATCCATGAAATGCAGATTCACATTCAGCAAACCAGCATTGTACTTGAGTAAACCTCCTTTACTACATAATGTCTCCTGCTCATTTTCCAGGAGCTCAGCAAAGCTTGGAGCCCTGGCCTGCATTCAGGAAGCATTTTACTTGCATCCAGTGCCATCCAAGCAATGTTAAGTGCCTTCGATTGCTATATTGCACTTGTTATTTGGAGTGATCGCTGTTGTTTCCTGCATTTATGTTTGAATTTCACTGATTTTTTTAAATAACAAATGCTCTTCCTCCCACTGTTACTGCTGTAAGACAGCCATGAAACTGCCTTCAGCAAGGGATTTCCAGGTAGTTGTATCAGTGGTTTGTGGTAGCACTACACTTGTGGGTATCTTCTATTGTGTTCTTACATTAGGAGGACTGGGTTTATTAATCTTGTGGTTGGAGATGTTTGCATGGTCTATATGAGTTGGGGAATGCACAAAAAGATTCATAGTGTAGTCATTTTTTGGTCAAAGGGTTCATTCGTTCGTTTTCTTTTTTCTGTGCTACGTGGGTTAGCAGCATCCTGTACAACAGCAAACACCTAGAAAGAACAATTCATAAAACTGTACCCTGTAAAGCAACAAGCTTAGAGCGGCTAGTTGGGAGTCAAGTGACAAGTATTCACTATTGTGTAAACATTAAAGTTAGTAGAATGCAATACTGTTTAGCATAATCTGATCTGTTAAAGCACTCTTAATAGCCTTCTAACCCAAGTACACCACCCTGTTGTAGCTCACAAATCAAAGGACTGGACAGTATGGATTTGCAATTTCCTAATTTCTCTGTAGTCATCTTGGTAGATATAAGCATTTTGAGACAATGTAACAATTGTCTCATGTTTACCGACAACCACTTAATCAAGCAGACACAGTATGTGAGAGGTGTAGTTACACAATGAGAGTGAAGGCTAAACTCTCACATATCTGGTTGTCGAAACCACGCACACAAGATCCACCTCACATTGTACACAACACACCCATAGACTGATGTATGCTGAGGCACTTAAAAGCAATCTTCTAAACAACAAAGATTGCTCAGATCACCAGTTTTCAAAGTTATACCTTAGCAAGCCTAAAGACACTCAGAAAAAACATCACCTAACACCACACATACTGTGACTCTCAGTGGAGCCCCAAACATTAAGCTGCTAAGGGAAGCAAACCCACTTCCCAGGACTCTCATCATAGGTGACTCCATTGTAAGACACATTGATGCCCCCGCTAACCAGGCTGATTAAGGAGAAGAGAACTGTTCGTTGCTTATCTGGAGCCAGGATCTGCCAAATCACAAACACACTCAAGTCATTACACCACCGGTACCAGTATCATTCCATCATAGTCCAGGTAGGTGTAAATGACCTTTGATGTACCTGCCTGGACTATATAAAGAGAGATATTATGGAGCTTTCAGATTATCTTTCTCAGACTGGTATGAACCTAGAAGATTGCCATCACCAAGGATAATGTCAAAGTATGAGCAAAAATGATTGATTTCATCAATTGTCTGTCTTTCTGGTGTCATTGTAAGGGAATTTGATATTTGTCAGCTTGCGAGGATATGGTTAACAGACCATGTTGCTTTGCAAGGATGGTCTGCACCTCTCCCTTCTAGGTTTTTGAATGCTAGCTAAAACTTGACCCCCATGGTGCCTTTTTTTAGACAAAGCTAAATTGACAAACGTACCGACATTGCAAAATCAACTCAACTAAACCTCAAGGTTTTAATGCTCAATGCTAGGATCCTAAAAAATATATATACTCCCTTCATGCCGTCCTCACAAGAATGTGTAGACATCTGTGTAGTTACTGAAATATGGTTTAATGTGTCAGAAAGTACCCCACCAGTGCAAGGTTTCAGTGCCATCCACACTTTTAGACCAGTAGCTCCACAGAAATGGACAAGAGGAGGAGGTGTCTCAATATGCATCAGTAACAAGCATACCTCTAGAGTGGTCACGTGTGACTCACCATAGACAGAATCCTGTACCTTATCCTAGCCAGCTATAGGTCACCCTCCATGTCCCAAGAAGCTCACAATGCATAGTTGCACCTACTGGAAATACTTATCATCCAACCTAATCCCCTACTCATAGGAGAGTTTAATTACTTCTCTATAGACTGGGAAATCATACACTCACTCAGATCTATATGCACACAGATTCCTGGACTTCGTACTACAAAAATCTTTAACCGAATAATGGATGTGTCCACTAGTGGCTCCAACATACCGGACCTCGTGCTTACAAATTTGGGAGACCTCTGTAACTCCAATATCACATCCTCCTTGGTAAGGTCCAAACATAAAGCTGTCACCTTAGAAATCAAAGTCAGCTCCATAATGCCATTGAAGTGGGAGGTTGGCATAATGGTTAGGGTGTTTACTCTACAGACACAAGGTGCAGGGTTTGATTCTCAAATGAGTTAATTGGCTAGGCTTAACATGGCCCACAAGGGGCAGTTAGCCTAACCGTAATCTATAAACCTATGAACATTAAAACAGCTAGGAACTATTTCAAGGCAAATTACCTTTTATTAAGTGATGAATTTTCACAATTCAATGTCCCTCCAAACCCAGAGAACACAGCAGCCTGTAAAACTGTGTACAGCCATGTCAATGACTGCATAGAAGCTGCTGTTCCTACTAGAATTAAGCCCAGAACTAGCCCTAGAAACAAACCACACTGGTGGCATCCCAGTTAAACAGGATATACAACAAAAGGAAAACATAACGGCAAAAATCAGGAAGGGTGATTCCCATAAAGATAGAAACTCTCTCCTCATAGTAAATAGGCAACTAACAGGGCTAATTAAGTTAAGCAAAGTCAGCTTTGAGGTTATGATAGCCTCCTTAAATAAAGATAACCATAAAGCTTTCTACAGCTACTTCAGAGACCTCAAGGGCAGTACACGGGAATGTGCTGAACTGGTCGTTAATTACGCCACAGTCCTGTGATATAGCAAATCTATTAGCAAACAAATTCAGTTCCAAATTTACCCCCCCCAACTATCCCTTCCAAAACACCCTCAAACATAACTCTCCATCTATAACTAGCGAGCATGTACTGGCTGCAGTCGCTCAGTAAAGCCAGGAACATGGCCTCAGTGGGCTCTGATAACATCACAAAACACCTCCTGAATACTGTAAAATATGACTTATCAGGACTCCTGGAGTCATTATTTAAGTATAGTCTTAAAACAGGCTTTATGCCACATGAATTTGGAACTGTAATGGTCAACCCCCTTCATAAGGTAGGACTTTCAGTAGATCTTGGAGACTACAGTCCCTTAGTTTTTCTAGTCTTATTTGCAAAGCCAGGAAAAGAATCATCATAGAAACTATCAACAAGGACATAGGAGACCTCCAGATACTGAAGCTATCCCAGTTTGGCTCTGTCAAAGGAAGGTCATGGTTAATGAATCTGATGGGCTTCTTTGGAAAGTACACTAAGGCAATGGATGTGGGGAAAATGGGCATATACTGCCTAACTCGATCTGGCTAAACCATCTGATACAATAGTCCACTTGGGCATTGTCCACAAACTTATTGAACTAGGAATAAAACCCTTTATAACACACTGGATAGCTAGCTGGCTCACTGATAGGATCCAGGAAGTTAGAATCAGTGAGGCCACTTCCATGAAGAGGCTGATCACTAGTAGATTCCCAGAGGGTCTGTGCTGGGCACACTCCTCTTTGGCATCTACTTCTCAGATGTCAAAGCCAATGTCAAAGGCCTTTGGAGGACCAAGTTCACAGATGATTCCAAACTGGGAACAGTGACGGAATTCCACAAGATGAGAACACCCTTCAGAAGGTCTAATACAGACAAATGCTTTGTGCCAAAGCCATGCCTTAAAACTCAATTCCAGGAAATGCATTATAGTACCTTTTGAGAAATGTACCACCCTGGGTAACTATGTCATCAACAAAACAACCTTAAAAGTTGATTCACTAGTGATGGATCTGGGAACTCATGCAGATAGTAACCTGACCTTCGATGAGCATATGTCCATGGTAGTTAGAAAACACTTCTATTTTGCTCAACTTATAAGGAAGGTCATGGCATCTAGGTCCAGAGAGGCCATCATACCACTGTACTCAACCTTTTTCATACCCATCACTGATTATAATGCCCCCTTCGATATGTACCTGACCAGACACTTGCAGCAACTGGAACATCCACAAAAGTTCCTTACAAAAAGAATACAGGAAATAAACACAATGTACTAAACTGATCATCTCAAAGCCCTGTCTCTTTACTCAGTATCATACAGATTTCTGAGTGGTGCTCTTTGCCTGTCATACAGGGCATTGAAGGACCCTTTCTTGATGAACATTTTGCACATCTGCAAAACAAATAGCATCACAACTAATAGATTAAAAGACATACATTTTGCTTGCAAACATAAACAGGACAATGTTGGGGAGACAGATATGTTTCTCAAATAATTCCCATTCTCTGGAACAGGCTTCCCATCCATGTGAAGTAGAGCTCCTCCCTCCTATTTAAGCCCAACTTGGACTAATGAATGGGTAACTGGAAATTCACCCCAACTGGTTCCTATATCTCTGATAGACAGAGGCTTGTCAGTAAACAACCACCTTTATAAACCAAATTTGTAGGTCACATTTGGGTTGCACAGCGTTGCTTGTAAGGGCTCTAGTAGTTGTTGACCTAGTATACACCTATGAATGTATGGACTCCAACTGCTCCGCCACCCCTGCTCTGATTCTCATTACCCCAGGGCATTCCCACCGTAATGTAAACCCGAAATATAACTGGGAACTGTAAAATATGCACTTCTCTTATAATTGCTGCGTTATCGATTATTTGCTGCCATCCTAGTTTATGTATTGTTACTTTCTGTTGAGTTTTTGATGTGTACAGTTTATTGCATCTCCATATTCTACTTGTTGTTTTGTTTTGTGAATTGTTTCATGCAGGTAGTGCCTGCAAATGGTCACTTGTGATCAGTGTACTACCCGCTAAACATATGTAAATTAAAACAAAATAAAATGTTGTTATAATACTGCTCCGCTCTTGGAGCAGATTCAGATGAAGGTCAGTGAAAAGTGGGGCCAGATACAGAATGTGACAGAGGTTTTCCAACCTTGTTCAGATCGGGCCTGGCTCTGTACTGGGCTCCTAGATCTCGATGCATTTTTTTAATGACTTAATATCCAAGTCAGATTTGAGATTACTGTTAATGATAGCTCTTAGTGGAGTAGTGCTAGGGACTACATTGACTATTATGTTTTAGGTGGATATTTTGGTAAGCTTGGCTGAGGGTGCAGGCAAGGATTTTTGTAGGAAGAACATTTATCTTTGTTGGATTAAGTATGAGGTGTATTTATTGTATCCATCATTCAACAGATAAGGAATAGGGCTTTAGGGTTGAAGACTGGAGTTCATTTAAGGAGGGAGCTGAATAAATAAGTCTGGAGTCATAAGCATATTGAGTAATAATGAAAGGGCCAGAGGCAGGATATAACTTATTAAAGAAGATATAAAACAGAAGTGGACCATCTCTTGACCCCTGTAGACACCAGTGTTAACTGGTAGGAAGGCAGCAGAAGCTGTTTGTCCCTTGACACACTGCATATGGTCATTTACTTAGCTTGTAAACTGTATTATGGTAGTAGACGACGACCTTAGATCAGCCAAGGTATGAAGCAGTTTTGTTTGTGAGACTGTGT
Source organism: Protopterus annectens (assembly GCF_019279795.1). Classification (NCBI taxonomy): domain Eukaryota; kingdom Metazoa; phylum Chordata; order Ceratodontiformes; family Protopteridae; genus Protopterus; species Protopterus annectens. The sequence goes on along the minus strand of NC_056729.1, from coordinate 1,646,919,137 downwards.
CAAAAGACTTGAAGAGATAATGCTGGTAACTGGCCACTTTTTCTTATAAATTGGTAATTTGTACAATATGTAGAAAACTGAATTAGACCTGAGGTTATCTGGATGTTTGTTTTATTTAACATGTGTTAACCAGGAAAGTCCGACTTGGAATGAAGCCAATTTTCAGCAGAGGCCCAGGTAGAAAATGTTCAGATACATGTCTTTGTAAAAAGTCTTTAAAAAGTCTTTTGTTTAGCTTGTTTTTTTTTTTTTTTTTTTTTTATTGACAGAGGAATTAAGGTCACAAACTTCAGCAGTTCAAGTAATGTGCTATTGGTTCATAGATGATTAAATGGCTAATGGCACAAGAGCCTTTATAAGCCAAGAAAGTAATACCCAGGATATGAAATAGTATATGTTAATTCCCCAGACATGGGATGGGGTAATATCAGGGTAGTGGGTTTTTGGGTGTTGGAGCCCTGAGGCATTTTACAGATCACCTCTGTCCATAAGGGACAAGGGCAGTACCGCAGAAGTGAATTTATGGTTCGCCATCCATTTGTCCGAGTTATTTTTGAAGACAGTGAGGGGCAGGCTTTATTTTACAAAGATGGGACGTTTATTCCATAGATGAGGTAGCCTTTGGGATATGAATCTATCTCTCCAGCAAGTTCTGTTAGAGTCACAAATAAGATTCAGGCCTATGAAATGTGCAATCCTCATAAAAAGTTTCTTGCAAATATTTAAAATTTTCATTAGAGCTGCATCAGAGAATGCCTTGGAGGTCAGGCATAAGTCAACTCTAAATAAATGATATAAGATGGAGTAAAGGGATAGGGTTCATAGGTTCGTAGGTTCATAGGTAGGTACTAGGCTATTGGCCCAAGGGCCTATGCAAGCCTAGCCAACAAGGTTCCCTGGCTTATGCCACCCAAGAAAGTTATTTTCCTGTGCCACTGATGAGCAGAGACACAGAAGTGATCCCCGGGGTGTATTTCCTATTTCCCATCCACTCATCAAGATTTTTCTTGAAGAGTGCTAATGAAGAACTTTGCTTGACATAGATGGGTAGCCTGTTCCAGAGTATGGGAAGTCTCTGGGATTGGAATCTATCCCTCCAGCATGTCCTGTTTATTCTGGTGACAAGGTTTAGGTCACTAGAGTGTGTAGCTCAGAGGGATTGGGATTTCTTAAGGTGTAGCATGTCCAACAGCTCTGGGTTTGACATAGCTTTATATGTTAGGCAGAGATCACCTCTGAGTAGGCGATATGCTACGGAGTAAAGCTGGAGTTTTTTGAGGCGGTCAGTGTAGGGCATTTGTTTGAGTCCAGTAATCCTGCTGCAGATGTCTTGTGAGGTACATTCCAAAAGGGGCGTTGTACTCTATAATGGGTCTAATGAGTGATGAGGGTAACAATGACCTCTTTTTTCCTGGACGAGAACCCTTTTATGATGAGGTGTGCCATGTAGAAGGACTTCCTGACTACTGTGGCGATGTGACTATCAAAGGAGAGACTACAGTCCACCTGGGTCCCAAGGTCTCTTATCACGCATTCGGTGTTAAGTAGATTGCTGCCTATGTGGTAGTTCATGGATACAAAGTTTTTACCAAAGGGGATGACACTGCACTTTTTGGCAGTGAGCTTGAGGCCATGGCTCTGACACCAGGCATCTGTCTCAGAGAGGCCCTTCTGTAGGATGTTCACATCATTTGGGGACTTGACTATGGCTCCTAATTTGCAGTCATCTGCGAACTTTATTAGCCAGGGGCCTTCTGTGTTAGCCTGTACTTCAGAGAAGTAGATACCAAACAGGAGCGGTCCCAGGACAGAACCCTGTGGTACTCCACTTGTCACTGGTTTGAGGTCAGATTTGGAGTCTGTGACTTTTACAGTGTAGGTTCTGTCAGTGAGCCAGTTGGCTCACTGACAGAGGTTGGGAGGGTGGCCTAATGGTTAAGGTGTTTGCCTTACAAACACAAAGTGCAGGGTTTGAGTCTCATAAGGGATAATTGGCTAGGCTTAAAATGGCTCGCAAGGGCAGTTAGCCTAGTACTAATCTATGAAAAAAAAAAAAAAAAACCCATCTTGTGACGTAGGGATTTATGCCTAGTTTATTGAGTTGAGCTATAATTCCAGAATGGGGGATGGTGTCGAAAGCCTTGGTGAGGTCAAGATAGTCTGTGTGAACCACTTTACCCTCATCTACGGCTTTGGTGACTGCCTCAAAGAAGTCGATCAGGTTCAGGAGGCATGATCTGCCTTTCACAAACCAAAACTGGGTGGGATCCAGAGTTTGGAGGTTACCAATGTCTTTGTTTATGAGTTCCATGATGATACATTCCATGGCTTTGCAGACCAGGCTTGTCAGGCTAATAGGTCTATAGTTCCCGGGATCAGTTGTGGCTCCCCCTTTGTGGAGTGGGATAACTGTTGCTGTGCGCCATTCAGTGGGCACAAAGCCTGATGTGAGGCTATTATTGAACATGGTGCTTAAGTAGGGAGCCAGTTCATTCTGAAGTTTGTGTAAAACACAGCCTGGGATGTTGTCCGGTCCCTGGGATGCTGTGTTTTTGGCTTTAGAGAGTGCAGCTTTCACCTGCGTAGTTGTGATTACAGGGACTCTGCATTCTTCCTGTATAGATATGGGCCCTTTAGGGGGTGAGGGGGGGTAAAGTTAACACTGAACCTATCTGCCAGGATGTTGGCAATATCAGTTGGTTCCGTAATTTTCATGCCTTTGTGCTGTAACTCAGAGCAGATCTGGGTGTTGCCATTGAGATTCTTGACATAGCTATAGAATGTTTTGTGGTTGTCCTTGGAATTAGTGGCAATTAGTGGCCTTTAGTCTGTCCACATAAGACATATCTCTTATACGTCTCTATTTTATTTTTAATGAGAAACCTCTGGGGCTGCTACAATTGGTCTAAGTGCCTGGTTAAGTACATGCAAAAGTCAATACTGTACTCAGTTGTGGGCCTGATGAGGGCCAAGTATAATGGCAATATGACTTCATTTGACCTTGATGCCATGCCTTTACTTAACGAGTTGAGCCACACAGAAGGATTTCTTCGGTGCTGTACCTACCCGGTGTTCAAAGTTTAAGTTACTATCCATCTGTGTTCCTAGGTCCCTCACCATTGGGTCTACTTTTAGGGGTGTGCTATTGATATTATAATTTGCAGCGATATATCATTTACTGAAGGGTATGAGTACACATTTTTTAGCATTTAGTCTCAGACCATAGTTTTGGCACCAGTTGTTTGTTACTTTTAGGACTGTTTGTAGGATGTCAACATTGTTTGTGGATTCAATGATTACTCCCAGCTTACAGTCATTGGTGAAATTAGTGAGGCAGAGGCCCCCAACATTGGCTTTACTTCAAAGAAGTATATACCAAACAGGAGGGGTCCCAACACTGAGCCCTGTAGGACACCTCTAGTAACAGTTTTCTTATCAGAAGTGGATTGACTTATCTGGACATGAGCTAGTTTGCTTCCTTTTGATGATGTAGGGGTTTATTCCTAACTCAGTAAGTTTATCTATGAGTCCTGAGTGCGGGATTGTGTCAAAAGCTTTGGCCAGGTCTAGATAAGTGTTATGCACCACCATTTTAACCTCATTCATGGCCCTTGTGACTTCCTCAAAGAAGTCCATCAGACTAAGCAAGTAAGACCTCCCTTTGACAAAGCCAAATTGTGTCTGGTCCAGTGTTTAGAGATTTTCTGTGTTGTTATTGATTAGGTCTATGATAATTTTCTCCATGGCATTGCAGATAAGACTGATCAAGTGTATGGGTCTGTAGTTCCTTTGGTCAGCTAATGCTCCCCCATGTGCAGAGGGATGACTGCTGCAGTCCTCCATTCCTCTGGGATAAAGTCCATCCAGAAGCTGTGGTTAAAGAGGGTTTCTAGTGACCCTGATAGAGTCTGTTTTAAGCTATTTAAGAAGCATCCTAGAATGTTGTTGGGAGCCGTGGAGACTGTGTTTTTAGCTTTAGTGAGGGCAGTAAGGACCTGTTCCCTTGTAATGACCAGTAGGGGGATGGTTGTAAGTATTTCTTTGGGTGTGGTAGGAGGTGATGTGGGGAGAAGTTTGAACTGAACTTCTTAGCCAGCAGGTTGGCTACAGTTTCAGGCTAGGTATAAGAGATGCCATTCATGATTAACTTGGCACATTGGTGAGCATTTCCTCTGAGGTTATCTTTGCCTAATAGTTTGCTTTGTTTGATTTGACCAGCTTTCTAATTTGTTTGTTTAGAATGGTGCATGCGTTTTTGCACTGTTTCTTCTGTTCCTTCTTGTATTTGGAGATATTTTTTTCCTTTTGTCGAATAGGGTACTCCACTAGTGTAGTTTATTTTTGCCAGTAATCATAGGTTTGACTCTGACAGGTACTGCCTCCACTATGCAGCTATGAATGTGGTTGTACAGTGCTTTTGTGTACAGCACAGAGTAGGCTACAGTGTCATCAGGGTTTGGAGGGGCTTGAAAGTTTAATAAACTGTCCATTAGTTTGAGGTAATTGGGCTTAGCAATGTTTTTAACATGTTTTGAGTTTGATTGGGGTTCTAGGTTCATTTTAATACTAAAGGAGATCATGTTATGGTCAGATCTTACCAGGGAGGAATTAATGCATGGGTGGGAGCAGTGTTCCCCTATCTTCTTGAATACCGGCTCTGTGATATTTGTAACTCTAGTTGGGATCTAACAAGATACTCTAGGGTGTTTGCATTCATGAAGTCCAAAAACCTCTGAGCAAGTGAATTATGGCTCATGCAAGTCTCCCAGTTTATGGAGGAGTAGTTGAAGTCACCTGCAAATACAGTGTTAGGCTAATGTTAAGAGATTCCAGTAGGTTTAGGCAGGTGGTGTCGTTTTCCAGACTCATGTTAGGGGATCTATAGCTAGCAAGGATATGATGGGGAGCCACATCTTTGGCTAGTTGTGCATGGAGCAGCTCAAGCATATCATGTTGTTGGACCAGTCTAACAGTGCACTTGTCCTTTATGAAAACTGCGACAGCTTCTCCCTTTGTCTTATCCTGAGCTGAGGGGCATCGAAATGCATGAATGGCATTGTAGCATTTAATAACCAGGGTGCTCGCCATGGTTCTGAACTATGTTTCTGTGACTGCACATTTGTCTTTTAGCACTGAGCAGCAGTACATTTAGGTGGCTGTGAGTGATTTTTGTTATGTTGGTGGATTTAACAACTTTGCACAGCCTAAAAAAGGCAATATGGGAATAGAAAAAGTTTGTTCCAGTATCTAGAAGCCAAGTGGTAACAAGTGCAAACCATCTCTGGCAAAGCATTGTGGTTTGTCGATTATGTCTCCCTAGACTGGCAGATATTGGATCCCCTTGTCGTGACACCAGAAACTAAGTCAATTATTATTTGCTGGTACTATGGCATCATCATTGGTGAAGGTAGAATGCTACTCAAGGCTAGATTCATACCTGCCTTGGACACATATTCAGAGAGCTTCATCATGTCTCTCTTCATATAGTCCAATGAAGTATGTCTTAGGTCATTTGTGCCCACATAGACTATGACCATGTCATACTGATAACTTGTGGTTTAAGACCTGAGTGCATGTGTGATCTGGTGGATCCTGGATCCAGATGGACAGATCACTGTGATCTTCTCCTTGTTTATCCTGGTAAGGGGGACATCACTATGTCTTACAATGGAATCTCCAATAACTGGAATGTTTGGCTGTGTGGTGTGTTCCTTATTGGTTTGGCAGCAAGGCTACTCTGATTTTTAGAGTTGTGTGTTGTGTGAGGTGCTGTATTTAATGATTGTGCACAGGACCACTGACACATACTTTTAGGAGGTCTTGGAGGTTTGGGTAGATTACATGTGAATACCTCTGCATATGTGTTTTATGTCTTTGTTCCTTAGTGTTGTTAGTGAGTGTTTTGGGTAGGATGCATTTTTCATGTATGTATGCGAGCGCTTTGCTTCCAATGACATTGTGTATCTGTAGCTCTCACATCCTGTGTTTGTCTGTTCTAAAATTAAATGGTTGTCAGTGAACATGATGCAGTTACTATACTGTTTCAGTATGCCCAACAGGCCAGAAACAGAGATGACAAGGAAACACCTATCCATTATACCAGATCCTTAGTAGATGGGAAGAGCAGGGGAGACTCACTTAATGGTCTAAGTGAGAGTGTTTAGTAGTATATTACAGGATGACCTGCAGTGGTGCTGCCTCTGCACAAACCAGCAGCTGTTTGAGCAGCTATGAACAGTGCAATACTATGGAATGAGTTTTTTATATAGGATTTTAAACTAGAGAGGCTTGCATGTAGACAAAATTAAATGGTTGTCAGTGAACATGCGGCAGTTAGTATACTGTCTCAGGATGCCCGATAGGCCAAAAACAGAGATGACAGGGAAGCACCTGTCCATTATACCAGATCCTTAGTAGATGTGAAGAGCAGGGGAGACTCACTTTTAAAGGTCTAAGTGAGAGTGTATGACAGGATGACCTGCAGTGGTGCTGCCCTCTGCACAAACCATAAGCTCTTTGAGCAGCTATGAACAGTGTGAGACTATGGAGAGAGTTTTCTGTAGAGGATTTTAAGCGAGAGAGGCTTGCGTATAGACAAGGTACAGATAATTGCATTTGCACAATGCGCAAATGTGAGGCTTTTATACCAGCAAAATGAAAGATGCTTCTACAGTTAAGCCCTCAGGCCAATCAGATAAACACACAATAAGCCTTCACAAGCAGTTCCAAATTCAGATGGGTTGTATCAACTCTCTGCTCCCACCAGAGTACAGAATAAAACCATAGTAATGTAAAACAAACTGGTTTTGAGCTCAGGAATCATTGGAAATAAGTTCACAAACCTTGAGAAATATTCCCAAATACAAAAATGTGCACAGACATAGGAAAACTTCTACAAACACAGAAAAACTTTGCAAAACTTAGAAATATTTTGACAAACTCAGGAAAACTTTAGAAAACTCTGAACAGCTTTTGCAGTATCAGAGGAAGTAAGGAAAGGTAATGATACTGTTAAAATGACCTAAAAGCAGTACAGTAACAAACAGAAGGTGTTTAGCGCCTTCCAGAAATCATTTCAAAGGAACAAGGTACCACACTGAAGGTATTACAAGCAAGTATGCATTTTGGATGCAAGTCATGAGATCCAGACCAAGCTTGTAATAAAATCTTATTCAGACATTTATTTATTTGAGTATGACTAGAAGGACTACACATAGCACAGAGTGGGACATTTCATTTGTAAGATGGGATGTTAAAAGGCTAGTAATATCATTCGAGTCAGTAACAGTTGATGTATATATTATTGTTGATGGTGGTGGTACCTTTAAGTTTATTTATTTCAAGATGACTGGCAAGTTATTTATGAGGATACATAGTTTATCTTTATTAGGGCAGTGTTTTCCGCTGTGGCGACCCCTAACCGAAAGCCGAAAGACAACAACAGGGCAGTGTTTTCCATTGCTGAAATATTTTCCAATGGTTTCTAAGGTCACAGTAAGTTTGCCAAGCTGCCATTCTTTTCTGGGTTTTCTAGTGACAGTCCCCTTACTATTAGATGTCATCTTCGTTCACTGTTAAACGAGAGACTTGAGAAGTATTCTCTTCACTTTGCATGATGTGGAAGTATTTATTCTGCAGGGATAGTTGAATGCTTACAAAGTGCTGTAAGACAGTGTTTATATCGTATTCCCCACCCAGATGAAAGAATACAAGCCTACCTGAATATCAATTATTGAGTGACTGGTTAACTCAGTTAGTCCAGAGGAGCTCAAAAATTCTGACTGCTAAATTCCTCCATAAGAAAAACTGTGTATCATGAGCTAATGTTCAGAGAATCCTTTTGTAGTACCATACTTGAAACAAATGTTTGCATCTAGTGAACCATAACAGCTATGCAAAAAGTGTAAAAGTGAAAGTTGTTCAGTAGACACAGATCTTTGAAAAATATAAATGTTGGCTTTGCAACTTAAAACTATAGTTTTATATTTGTTAATCAACACAGATGTTATGCATATTCTACATATTTGTTAAAATACCTTACAGGGTCTGAGTGGCCATCACATGAATACCTGCTGTCTGAAAATGATTTGTTTTTTGCATCTCAGCTTTAAAATGAGACCTCAGCTAGTACTGTGCCATGCCTGTTTACTCAGATTTTAACAGAAATATAAAAAACGTTTTATTTCTCATAATTTGATAACTAAACAAGGTAGTCTATCTCAGCACTTGTAATACGTCATGGTTAGATCTGACCATAAACTTACCACTCTGGATATCCACATTCCACCACTACCCCTGGTCAAACAAACCACTGTGAAAAACTTTTCAAAAGCAAGCTTCACATTACTTAAGACAGAGGTGGGAAGTTTCAAAGCCCCCATGCTGAAGGATAACACTGTCCAAGCTGAAAAATCCTTTACTAATGCACTCTATGGGCACCTACAAGAATGCATGGATCATGTTATCCCAAATAAAGCCAAGACTCACTCCTTCAAGAAAAGGAAACCAGTCTGGTGGACCCCTGCCATAAACAAGCTATACAATAGAAGGAGGAAACTAGTACAGAAAAGAGTAAAATCCCAAGAAGGGAAGACATCCCTGATCAGTATCAGCAGGAAACTACAATCCCTCATAAAATCATCCAAGGCTAGCTTCGAAAGAAAAATTGACATGGACTCCAAAGATAACCACAATGCATTCTTTGAGCAGCCTATCTGTCCCTGGAGGAGTGGTTTCAGCCCAGAAATTAGTAGTTTATTGGCCATTTTGGACTAATTTCTATCTCTTTCATTTCCCTGCTATAAAACCCACATTTGCAAGGTTTTTGGGCTAGTATACAGCTCAGCAAGCTCCTGCCTGGTGCCCTGCAGAGTTCTACAGCAGTAGAGAGACAAAAGAGAGACTTTGGAGTGATACCCACACCTCCAGGTTAGTGGCACAGCACAATGCTTCAGAGATCATCCATGTGCAACTAACAACAGGCAAAACTGCTATTCAAATTATAGCTTGCTACAGATCACCCACCATGTCCCAGGACCCCACTTCACATTCCTGGAAACACTGGGAAACATAAAGGTCCTGCCAAACACCCTGATATTGGGTGATTTCAATTACCCAAACATTAACTGGGAAAACTACTCAAGTACAAACTCCCTTGCCCAACATTTCCTAGAATTTATAAACTCAAATGCCCTGGATCACAACATATCGAAACTGGTCATCACCAACATGGGCGACCTGTGTTGGAATTTTTTTGTTTCTTTTCAGAAAATAAAGCAGATACAATAAAAAAACACTTTAAGTGCACAAAAATGGCTATCACACTTGAGTGTGTAGCCTACAACAGTTAAACAGGTAATTTTAAACACAAAAACAACTTTGTTAAAGTGCAGGCAGTAAAATAAGTAATATATGTGGCTGAAACATGCTTTTTAAATCACAGAAACTCTAGAAAATCGGCGTTTTAGGTGGAATTAGCTAAAGGCAGCAAGAAAATGCAGAAAAATGATACTTAATCACTCCAAAGTCTCTCTTTTATCTCTCTGCTGCTGTAGAACTCTGCAGGGCACCAGGTAGGAGCTTGCTGAGATGTATACTAGCCCAAAAACCTCGCAAATGTGGGTTTTATAGCAGGGAAATAAAAGAGATAGAAATTAGCCCAAAATGGCCACTAAACTACTAATTCCTGGGCTGAAACCACTCCTCCAGGGACAGATATGCTGCTCAAAGCTCCCTCTCTCACAGTGAACAGAGAAACTTCCTTCTATCCAAGTAAGGTATGAGCAAACACAGAAACTTGTAACACAGCCCTGAATTCAGCACTAACCTGAAAACTGGACTATACTAGCTTAGAAAAGCGGGAAACAAGTATTTTTTTTTTGTTTTTGTTTTTTTTTTTTGTTTTTTTTTTTCAGAAAATAAAGCAGATACACTCAAAAAAAACACTATAAATGCACAGAAATGGCTATCACACTTGAGTGTGTAGCCTACAACAGTTAAGCAGGTAATTTAAACACAAAAACAACTTTGTTAAAATGCAGGCAGTAAAATAAGTACAATATGCAGCTGAAACAAGCTTTTTAAATCACAGAAACAGAAAATCAGAGTTTTAGGTGGAATTAGCTAAAGGCAGCAATAAAATGCAGAAAAATGATACTTAATCACTCCAAAGTTTCTCTTTTGACTCTCTTCTGCTGTAGAACTCTGCAGGGCACCAGGCAGGAGCTTGCTGAGCTGTATACTGTATACATAATATTATATGTCTGCAAGTGGGTTAGATAAATATTCGGTTTTGGTGGTAGTTGTCCATAGCAATGCCAGCCTAATATTATATCTTATCTATTTACTTGTCATTGCTCCCTTTTACAGGTATTGACAGAAATATGAAAAACATGTTAATTTTCATATTCTAACAAGTAGAGAAACTATAATATCTGTCCATGTACAGTGCATACACATCATGTCCTAGGAGCAGTGTTCAAGGTTCAGTTCATTGCATGTAAATCAAGCCCAGAGCCTCTTCAGAGACTTTCAGGGAATTCATTCCCAATTAGTAATGAATCATAAGCCATCTTACCAAACCATTTGTTGGCAGTAGATTTAAAGGACCCCAGTCTATTCACCTTCCTTACACTTAGTTGTAGCACATCCCATAGCTTTCTTGGCCTGCTGTGAAATGCCTTCTACCTAAATACAGTATTCACAATTGCTACAACAACATGCTCTGTCCTGTTTCTGGCACCCAAATTATGATTTGAAAATTCAGCACCCAGCGTTTCAGCCATAGCTATATTGTGTCTACATTTGTAAATTAAGACAAGACTGCCTCTAGCCAATCACTAGTTTATTGAAAAAATGTTTAACTGCTTCAGCTGGATCGATAATTCAAGGAGATGACTTTCAAAAGCTGTTAAGTAAAGAATGCCTGTACTCTTTCCAGTTTCTTAATCTGAGTACTAGTGTAAGTACAGGCTGCAATGCAGTACTCTATAACTGGTCTAATGGCAGCTTTAAATAAGGGGATGAGAATCCTTTTATTCTTACTAGACAATGTACACAAAATGCCCCTAATAGTGGAGTAGCAGTTTCTAATAACTAACAATGTACTGGCTCAGAACTTAAAGAATTTATCAATAATTACTCCAAGATCCTTAACATATTGATTTCAGCCAAAAATGACATTATTAAGAGCATAGGAGCAACAAGAGATGTTTGATACAAAATGAATTAATTATGGTTTTAATGCGCTAAATGCCATATTCATTGACACTGTTCACACATGTAGGTGCCTGGATGTTCCTCCAGCACTACCTGATCACTTAAAGTAATTATAATAGTCCCTACCTTCAGTACCTTGGTGCCATCATAAAACCTGCTGGTCCATATATTTCTGGAGGCTAGAAAGTCCTCATAAAGATGGAAAATACATGCCCAAGAATTGAACCCAGTGGCACCCATAATAAAACTGGCTTAAACCTTGGAGTTGCATCAGCAATTTTAACCCAGAGTGTTTTCTCATGAAACCAATTCAATATCAGCTCATTATAAATTTATTAATACTCTGTTTCTCCATACCCTTAGCTACCTTTAGATGATGTATCAAGCCAAAAGCCTTGGCTAAGCTGAGGTACATAATATCTGCAGGTAAGCACTGTTCCATTGTTTCCCATTGATTCTGATGTAAATGTATCAGATTTGGGGGAGGGATGGCCAACATGGGTGTGTGAAAGCAGCAACTGTTACAAGATCTGTAACTTTAGTAGTTTCCTGACAAAATATCTAAGTTTATTAATCAGTCTTTGAAGTGTTTTAATTTCTTCAAGAATTTGAAGCGACAAGAAAAATATATAATTTTTACCCTCAGAAACAAAAAAAATTCAGTCAGGGTATACTGGTAAACTATTACAAGAAATCTCAGCAAGAATATTTATTCAAAATGGAACAGTCACGAACCTAAGATGAGGAATGAAATTCAAACTATAATGAGTAGCATTCAAGATCTTTCTTCCAAAATGGATAACGTGCATGCAAAAATGGATAATATCAAAGAAAACTATAAAAGACCGATAGAATTATTAAGCAATCTGGTGAAGCAATGTGAAGAACAATTCATTAGTAATAGAAGAAAAAAATTAATGACTTTGAATGGAGAATAAATGAAAGTGAGACCCAATTAGAAATGTTATTAGGATGCACAAGCCAGTGCATTTCTTTGTGCCGGTCCCAAGCCCGGATAAATGGGGAGGGTTGCGTCAGGAAGGGCATCCGGCATAAAATTTGCCAAATCATACGTGCGGACAACAGTACAGATATACATACCGGATCGGTCAAGACCCGGGTTAACAATGACTGCCACCAGTACTGTTAGCCAACAGGGTGCTGGCGGAAGTTGGGCTACTGTTGGCTGAAAGAGGAGAAGAGGGGGAAGGCATGCCCGAAGGCAGGTAAAGGCTAGGACTGTGATAGTGAGGGTCGGAACTTTGAATGTTGACAGTATGACTGGTATAGGGAGAGAGCTAGCTGATATGATGGACCGAAGGAAGGTTGGTTTATTATGTGTGCAAGAGACCAGATGGAAGGGTAGCAAGGCTAGGTGTATCGTAGGCGTGTTCAAATTGTTTTATCATGGTGTGGATGGGAGGAGAAATGGCATAGGGATTATCCTGAAGGAACAGTATGCTAAGAGTGTTTTGGAGGTGAAAAGAGTGTCGGATAGAGTGATGTTTATGAAGTTGGAAACTGATGGTGTAATGATGAATGTTGTTAGTACATATGCTCCACAAGTTGGGTGTGCGATGGATGAGAAAGAAAAATTTTGGAGTGAGTTGGATGAAATTGTGATGACTGTACCCAAGGGTGAGAGACTTGTGATTGGAGCATATTTCAATGGGCATGTTGGTGAAGGGAACAGAGGAGATGAGGAAGTGATGGGTAGGCATGGTGTTAAGCAAAGGAGTGCAGAAGGTCAGATGGTAGTGGATTTTGCGAAAAAGATGGACATGGCTGTGGTGAATATGTATTTTAACAAGAGGGAGGAGCATAGGGTGACATACAAGAGTGGAGGAAGATGCACACAGGTGGATTATATCTTATGTAGAAGGGCCAGTCTGACGGAGATTGGAGACTGTAAAGTGGTGGCAGGGGAAAGTGTAGTTAGGCAACATAGGATGGTGGTTTGTAGGATGACATTGGTTATCAAGAAGAGGAGGATGAGTGTAAGGGCAGCACCAAGGATCAAAAGGTGGAAACTGAAAAAGGGTAATTGTGAGGTGGAGTTCAGGGAAGTGTTAAGACAGGCACTGGGTGTCAGTGAAGAGTTACCGAATAGCTGGCTAACTACAGCCGAGCTAGTAAGAAAGATGGCTAGAAAGGTGCTTGGTGTGACATCTGGAAAGAGGAAGGAGGACAAGGAGACCTGGTGGTGGAATGAAGAAGTACAGGAGAGTATACAGAGAAAGAGGTTGGCGAAGAAGAAGTGGGATTGTCAGAGAGATGAAGAAAGTAGATGAGGTGCATGGCAAAGAGAGAGGTGGCGAAGGCTAAGGATAAGGCGTATGAAGAGTTGTATGAAAGGTTGTACACTAAGGAGGGAGAAAAGGACCTGTACTGATTGGCTAGACAGAGGGACCGAGCTAGTAAAGATGTGCAGCAGGTAAAGGTGATAAAGGATCATGAGGAAAACGTACTCACAAGTGAGGAGAGTGTGTTGAGCGGATGGAAAATGTACTTTGAGGGGTCGATGAATGAAGAGAATGAGAGGGAGAGAAGGTTGGATGTTGTGCGGATAGTGAATCATGAAGTGCAGTGGATTAGCAAGGAGGAAGTAAGGATAGCTATGAAGAGGATGAAGAATGGAAAGGCTGTTGGTCCAGATGACATACCTGTGGAAGCATGGAGGTGTTTAGGTGAAATGGCAGTGGAATTTTTAACTAGATTGTTTAATAAAATCTTGGAAAGTGAGAGGATGCCAGAGGAATGGAGAAAAAGTGTTTTGTACCGATTTTTAAGAATATGGGTGATGTGCAGAGCTGCAGTAACTACAGAGGGATTAAATTGATCAGTCACAGCATGAAGTTATGGGAAAGCGTAGTGGAAGCTAGGTTAAGAAGGGAGGTGATGATTAGTGATCAGCAATATGGTTTCATGCCAGGAAAGAGCACTACAGATGCGATGTTTGCTCTGAGAGTGTTGATGGAGAAGTACAGAGAAGGTCAGAAGGAGTTGCATTGTGTCTTTGTGGACTTAGAGAAAGCATATGACAGAGTGCCTAGAGAGGAGTTGTGTTACTGTATGAGGAAGTCGGGAGTGTCAGAGAAGTATGTAAGAGTGGTGCAGGATATGTACAAGGGTAGTGTGACAGCGGTGAGGTCTGTGGTGGGAGTGACAGATGAGTTTAAGGTGGAGGTGGGATTACATCAAGGATCAGCTCTGAACCCTTTCTTATTTGCAATGGTGATGGACAGGTTGACAGACGAGATCAGACAGGAGTCCCCGTGGACTATGATGTTTGCAGATGACATTGTGATCTGTAGTGAGAGTAGGGAACAGGTGGAGGAGACCCTGGAGAGGTGGAAATATGCTCTAGAGAGAAGAGGAATGAAGGTCAGCAGGACTAAGACAGAATATATGTGTGTGAATGAGAGGGAGGATAGAGGAATGGTGAGGATGCAGGGAGTAGAGATGGCGGAGGTGGATGAGTTTAAATACTTGGGATCAACAGTTCAGAGTAATGGGGAGTGTGGAAGAGAGGTGAAGAAGAGAGTACAGGCAGGATTGAGTGGATGGAGAAGAGTGTCAGGAGTGATTTGTGACAGATGAGAGTACCAGTAAGAGTGAAAGGGAAGGTCTACAAGAGGGTAGTGAGACCAGCTATGTTATATGGCTTGGAGACAGTGGCACTGACAAAAAGGCAGGAGTCAGAGCTTTTATGTGGCAGAGTTGAAGATGTTAAGATTTGCACTGGGTGTGATGAGGATGGACAGGATTAGGAATAAGTATATTAGAGGGTCAGCCCAGGTTGGAAGGTTTGGAGACAAAGCCAGAGAGGCAAGATTACGTTGGTTTGCTGAGGATGGATGCAGAGTATATTGGGAAAAAGATGCTAAGGATGAAGCTGCCAGGTAACAGGAAAAGAGGAAGGCCTAAGATAAGGTTTATGGATGTGGTGAGAGAGGACATGCAGGTGGTTGGTGTGACAGAGCAAGATGCAGAGGACAGGATGAAATGGAAACAGTTGATCCGCTGTGGTGACCCAAAACGGGAGCAGCCGAAAGAAGAAGTTAAAGCAAATTAGTTGGCTTTTATACAAGACTGATGAAACATGGAAAATAGACTTAGAAGTAATAATTTAAGATTATATGGAATACTAAGACAATATGAGGGAAACAACATAAGTGTTTTTTTCTACCTGAATTCTAAACAATTTAAACCTTCCTAAAGCACTTTCCACTGGTATAGAGAGAGTGCATAGATCCCTTTCATCTCCATCAAGAAAAGAAGGTGCTCCTCCTCATTCTGTTCTCGTCAGATTTGTCCAGTATGGAAAAGACTTCATTTTAATGCCTGCATGGACAAATTCTCCTATTGAAATAGAGGAAAACTCTACAAGTTTAGATAATGACTATTCCACAGAGTTGATGTCAAGAAGGAAAGCTTCTCTTTACTTAATTAAGGCACTAAGAAAGAAAGATATAAAATGCAGTCTACTCTTTCCTGGTAAAATAAGAATGAATCTATACAAGAGATGTAAAATATCTGATACATTGGAAGAATCACCTACTTTTATTAAATCCTTAATACTTCTGAAAAAATGGACTGGAATGTTAAACCCTAAAAAACATTGAGAAAAGAATGCATGGAAAACTAATGTCAAGTCTAAAAGACAGACAAATAAAGCAACTCAACTCCTTTTGAATGTTTTAATAGCTATTCATTGGTGTGAAACATTTCTAAATGTATCTAAGTATATTTTGTTTATATCTTAATACAATAACTTATTGGAATATTCAGCTAGCAGAGATATTTGCTATAATATGTTTTAAAATAATGTCCTTTTATTTATTTTATATATAACAGTTGCAGCTAGCTACTCAATACTAAAAGTATCTTGATTAAAGTCATTTTAATTCACGATCAGATAATAATTCAGATGTCTTAAGTTTATAAGATGTATAACAGCAAAGTTTCTTAAATTAAACACATATTACTCAGGAGATGTGTGCCAGTCTTGGAGTGTTAACCTGCTTCCAGATGCTTGAATATTCTATATTTATTAGTATATGTTTATTGATTCCTTGATTTGTTTAGTATTTAACTAATATTTGATAAAAATAAACATTTAGTCATTAATTAGTAATATTTTATCTATGTATTTGTCATGTTTTAATGATTAGTTCACCTCAATGCTGAGTTGGCATTTATCAGTTACATTATTTGTTGAACACTTGAATTCCTGATTTAGAAAAACTGAGCTCACACTTTTAGAGCACTAGAATCAGCATTTCATATGTTTTGCTTACTGACTGCTTTAGATGCTTGATATCCACACCATTTTGAATGGGGAATATAGGTCTCAGCACAGCATGCAAAATAAAGATTATAGAGCTCCATAATATGTGCTGCAAGCAAAAAAAAGTAAACAGGAAAAAGCATTGCACTTTTTAGAAAACCACTAATTTGTTTTTAATTACTTTTGAATTTAGATAGATGTTTTGAGTCAAGTATTTTAATGTATTAATTCAAAATGGAAATAGTTAAAATTAAAGCATATTTCAGCAAATGCATCTTAATAAAAGAATAGATGCATTTTGGTAACTAATATTAAATTACTTAAGAAGTAAAAAAGTTTGCTCAACACGATTTTTATTTGGATACCAGCAGATAATTAAATAATGGATTGTATTGTAAAATGTCATGTATGTAAGATGCCTGAGTTGGAAATGGTATGTATACATTCTGCTTTCCAGTTCACATCTTTTGATTAACTGCAGTTTTTTTGCAAATAACTACATACACTATATTGCTTTCCTCATTGTGTCATCATCGATTTTATGATTAACATAAGTGCTTTTTTTTATAGAAAGGTATATCTATCTATATAAGTTCATAGGTTAGTACTAAGCTAACTGCCCTTGTGAGCAATTTCAAGCCTAGCCAATTATCCCTTGTGGGACTCAAACCTTGCACCTTGTGTTTGTAAAGCAAACACTTTAACCATTAGGCCACCCTCCCAACCCAATAATTCCCTTATGTATGATTAGACTTACTTAATGTCATACGAAGCACACAGACAGAAATAAGATCAAACATACATAAGGCCGAATTATCTAAACATTGGACCTGTGAAAGATCCTTTCCCAATCTTTACATTAAACCACCCCATAACACTTGCTTCCAATTTATCCTAATAATGGCAGTGTTGCAGGCAAGTTTTTCTAAGATACATTGTGAAGTTAGGGTTGAGATGGAGCAGGCTTATGGTTAGCACACATCACTCAGGTGAAACTTCCCTGTCCACCTCAGTAATATATGCTTAAACCTATCCATGCCCCCACGCCAACCCCACACCATCCCTTAAAAAACTTTCCTGTAACACTACTATGACACAAGACACACTTAGACTCACAAACATGCACCAGCATATACGACAGAAATGAACTCTAACCCCTTACATAACCCCGAGCCTAACTCTAAAATTCACACACTCACATGCAAATACACAAGGCATATACCCTTAGCAAACCTTTATTATAACTCAACCTCCTAAACACACACATACAAACTCTAATACTCTTCCAGTCCCAACTCACCTATTTTGAAGAAATGGCACTTTGAGATATCAGACATTCAATTAGACATTCAATTATCCAGGCATTCTGCAATCTCAGAAAAACAAACTAAAGCAACATTCCACAAAAAAATGGTAATCATATAAATGTATCTTTACACACACATACGCGTGAGCACACACACACACACACACACACACACACACACACACACACACACACACACACACACACACACACACACACACAAACTATTATGTAGTCTTATATTTCCGTAGACCTTTCTTTTGCAATCTACAGGTAAAACTGACAAATAATTTGAAAAAAGTATATATATATATATATATATATATATATATAGTCAGAGAATCAAGATAACTAATATTATAAAGAGAAAGTTGGTGATTGCTTTACACATAAACAGTGTTTGTATTCTAAAACTGGCATTATTTAACATAATTTTTTTAAATTATAGAAGAGATATTTAATAGACAATAGTATATTAATTTGTTAATGTTATAAAGTAGTTAATAATGTCAAGGTAAAGACCTTAGAATAGAGATAGCTTTAGGATAATATTCACATAGCTTATATAAATAAACATGAGTTAATCTGAATAATAAAATCTATAACAGAAAAGAACTTATATATTCTATATCCATGCAAAGAATTTAGAATTTAAAGCAATATCCAAAAGATTTGGTCATTCTTTATATATATATATATATATATATATATATATATATATATATATATATATATAGTCATTGTAACTTAGTTCTGTATACCCAGAATATTTAAAGAAGGATGTAAATTTTGGTGAGACATATTTTGCAGCCACTAAGTAGCCCAGTAAAAACTTTGCACAAGTTGAACATTTATGAGATTGTAAGCACATCTTCATAGTAGTTATATTTCATAAGAAGTATTTAGTATATAGCCCTTTTTTTAGGATGTCCAATTTTTTTTTATTAAGTAGCATCTACAATTAAGCATAATAATATTGAAAGGTGATAATATCATTATAGTGCATATTGTGAATAGATTGCAGAGTAAAATGATTGAGATTGTTATTGATTTAGAATATTTGTATGCATTGATAGTAAGTCTTTTTAAGTTATACAAGGAAAATTGTTTGAAATCTAATTTAGGGTTATAATATATTGTTTTCCTTCTGTTCTGCTTTTAATATTTTTATTATTTAAGAATATTCCTTATTCAAAAGATCAGTATAAGAACTTATAGTCTTTCCTAGCATATTAGTTATTTTTTTACAGTATCTTAATGAGTCAACAAAAAGTACCAAAAAACAAACATAGTAAAAAGACACTTAGAGGTAACTTATTCGACCGCACAAATTTTGATAAACACAAACAAATAAAGTGAAGCACTTTTCGTCCAGTTCAGTGACCGGACTTCTTCAGACAAAATTCAAATCTAGTACGTACATCTTAAATACATATGATTGATTACACCAACACTACTTAACCAATCCTTCCTAACCTTCATTTGTTTTTTTACTTAAAAGGTCACGTGTTAAAATTCATTTAGTTTACTGCATAAAACTATTATTTAACCATTCTAAAACCTATAAGTTCAGTTATAACAAGATAATAAAATAAACTCTGTGTACATACACATATTCTGTTGTCTATCCTAAAACTATAAGAATATTAAAATAAAATAAATAATTATAATAAATACAATAATATTAATAAATGCTGTTGATTTTATTCACTTCCTTATAAAAGACTTTTCTCCAACCCTCAATGCAGTGCAGTTAGTTAACCTCTAAAGGTTTACATTCCTATATTGAACTTTACTAACATTAGTAATCTTGCATGTAAGTAAATGATAGTGTGCAAATAATACATTTTTGTTTCTTCATCTCTGGAGGCTTTTTAATTTTAAGATACAAGCTATAGAGGTTACCTCATTCAACCCAGGCTTTCTACCTGCTTCAAGACGCAGCTGCCCTAGGACCTGTTGTCTTTCTAATAGTAATGAAAAAGGCCCCCTTATTATACTGTGTGTACCCTGAACTATCAAACTACCGGCCAATTGCTATCTTGTCCCCCCTTTCCAAGCTTCTGGAGAAATGTATTCACACCCAGGTAATGCACTTCTTGTCCTCACATAACCTCCTCTCCCCCATACAGCATGGTTTCCACCCAAACCATAACACAACCACTGTTCTACTCTCCTTTACCAATCAGATTAACCATCTAAGAAACAACAAATTTGTTTCAGCCATGTTCCTAGATCTATCAAAAGTGTTTGATATGGTCTCCCATAACCTACTCTTAGACACTCTGTCAACCTTATCCTTCACCCCCTCTACTACTTCATGGTTTAGAAGCTATCTCCCTGACAGAAAACAATCAGTTAAATGACAAAAGTACACGATCTCCTCTATTACCGACTACTATAGGCGTCCCACAAGGATCAGTACTGGGTCCTCTACTATTCACCATTTTCACTAACAATTTATTTATTTTTATTTATTTTATTTTACATTTGTTGACTGGGATAGTCTGACTGGATGCATGTCCATTTTCAGCGGAGGCCCGGGGAGAAAAGCTGCAAAGGGTAAGCAGATACAGCATTACATAATACCAGCATTACATATTACAAACAGACTATTTACAGAGATTACATAAGTAAGCAAGTAAACAAACTACTTACTTCCACCCTGCATGCATCACTTATAGAGTACACAGACAGCTCCACCCTAATCTGCTTAGCCCCATCCATAACCACTCTTCAAAAGCTTACCCAAGAATCCTTCTGCTCAGTCGAACAATGGATTACCGATATCCAACTCATTCTAAACCCCAACAAGGCCAAATTACTCCTTTTTACCCCCAATAAATCCAAATCCACACCTCCTACCTTCACTGTCACCTCCAAACACGGGACCACAATCTCCCCTTCCCCTCACACTAGCTGCTCGGGGTTGAAATAGATAATCTAAACTTTAATGTCCATATCTCACAAACCATCACAGAGGTACATAAGAAACTAGGAACCCTATACAAACACAAACAGTTCCTATCAGACCAAGCTAGAATCTCCTTAGCCCAAACCCACCTCTTGTCTACCCTAATGCATGCATCACCAATCCTAATTCATATCAGGAAAACAGACCTAAAGAAACTGGAGTCATGTTACAATAAAATTGCAAAATTTGCTAAGAACTCCACTATTAGAAGTCATCACTGTCTTGCCCTGAAGCAACTACAGTGGTTAGAACTCCCTCAGTTAATTAGCTGTCACCAATTAGTCCTCACCTTCAACATAAAAAGGAGCCCTCAGAAAACCCCAGCCCTAAACCAACTTCTAAACCAGTATTCTGCAAACCGCCCTCTACGCTTATCCAACAAAACCCTGCTCTGCATAACCAAAGTCAATAACACTACAGGGAAAAATATGTTCTCCCACACCATTGCTAGGGAATGGAATAACCTCCCCCAAACTATCTCCTCTGCACCATCCATCTGACTTTTCAAGACATCACTAAAATCACACCTCTTGCAATCATAGCTCTGTCCTTGTATCAAATAAAATCTTTTCTGCTCTCCTCCTAACTTGCCACACCTCATCTCCTCACTGCTTACCACAGCTATTCTGTACGACTCAAACACTCCCTATCAGGAACTACTATCCTACAAACTATTTCTCACTCTATGACATATCTCCCAAATAGCATTATTTTCCAGATTCCATTCCTTCATTTTTATGCTTTGTACTACCAATAGGGAATTCAAAGTTTTGCTATCTATATACTAAGCTTGCTCAAATAATACTAAGGTACGAAAAATCTCCTTGATTGTATATATGCCACTGTATAGAAATTTTCATTCATTCGTGGATTATGTGTTCTCATATAAAGACATGGAGCTCTGATTGTACATATGCCTCTGTACAGAAATTTTTTGTCATTTATTGTATTTGTACTGTTATGTTATGGAGCTTTTCTCCCCGGGCCTCCGCTGTAAATGGGATAAAGTATTGTTAAAATTGAAAAAAAACTACATAAAACTAAATTAGCTCAACAAAAAAGGAAGTGAATAATTTAAAAGATATCAAAAAAGCTAAATGAATATCAATATATCTTGATACATAAAGCTGAAATAACACTTGAAAAAAATTAAATTGCATACTTATGCTACACCTCCAAAATACTTAAATATTTTATTTTTATTTTATTTTACATTTGTTAACCGGGATGGTCCGACTGGATACATGTCCTTTTTCAGCGGAGGCCCGGGGAGAAAAGCTCCAACAGAGTTACATTGATAATTAGGTACAGTAAATGAGCTGAAAGAACTTAACAAAAACATAGGCTATTTTCATACAAGTACAAGACTGCCATTACTATTTCTGAGATTACTACAAATGTAACATTAATAACATATTAGCAAGGACGGTAGGCAGTATAATGACATAGAGTTAGACAGGATACATATTTCTTTATCACAGTATACAAAGTACTTATCATCTTAGCTAGTTGTTTATGTTTTAGTTAATGGCACAGAGCTAGTCTGGGTTTGAGCAAGGACATAGCCAGTGTGACTTGAAGTGGAGTTTTAGATTATTTTTGAATTGACTTAGAGAAGTTGCAAGCATGATGTTATTTGGGAGAGAGTTCCATATTCCAAATAGATTAACAAGCATAAATAAGGCATTTAACAAAAAATGCAAAGTGGCACTTTAACCTAGGAGTGATACTTCAGATCTTGATGAAATCATAACTATATTTAAAAATATCATGAAGATTTAAATAAAGAGAAGAAAGACTCAATAAATATAGATTTAATGAATAAATACTTATAGTAATGTTCATAAAAGTGAATAGTAATCAAATGTCAATATTAAATGAACTAATTTCAACAAAAGAAATTAAAGAAACTACTAGACAATGTACAAATGGGAAAGCCCAGGTTTTAGATTTATAAACTTTTCTTGGGTCTGTATTATATGTTTGAAGTTTGAAAACTTCAAAAGTTAAATAATCAAATTTAAATATTTGAAGTTTCAAACATCGAACATATAATAAAAAAAAAAACAAACAAATCGAACTTATCTGACTAGTGTAGGCTGGGGGGTAAGCCCTCCATGCACCCCCCCCCACTTACTGCACTGTAGTGCGGTCTCAGAGTTGATATATTTAAAGAGCGGGGGTGCAGGGGGGCTGCCCCCTGCCTACAGCTGTTAGTTTTGGGTTTGTTTTTTTTTTTGTTTTTACAAATGTTCAAAGTTTTATAACTTTGAGCATTTAAATTCAATATTTTAATGTTCAAAGTTATAAAACATATGATATAGACCCCTTTTTTCTCCTCATATTATAACTCCTATCAATGAAGTTTTCCTTCTTATTCAAAAATCTTACCTTATCCCATCTTCTTGGAGATATTTTTAATTTCTTCTATTTTAAAACAAGGGAAAGAAAAAAATATATAACCACTTCTTTTAGACCCATTTCACTTCCTAATAAATATTTACTATAAGTCTAACAAACATATTAAAAGACATTCTAAATAACATCATAGATATAGATCAAATGGGCTTTATAATCAGTAGATTAACACATAACATTATCAAAAATGTAATTACTATGATAGATTTTACCAATCACAATAATAAGTTAGGAGAAATTAGTCTTGATATTGAGAGAACATTTGGCTCAGCAGATTGGACATCTTTGTTTGCAATATTAAAGATCTTTAATTTCTGTGAAGAATTTATAATCTTCATTGAAACTCTTTATTAAGATTCTAAACCATGTGTTAAAATGGGTGCATTTATATATCTTTTTTTAATATTTATTAGGGAGCAAAACAGGGGGCGGCCATGGTGGTGCAGCAGTTAGCATTGCTGCCTCACAGCAAGAGGTTCTCCAGTTCGATTCTCGTCTGGGGTGCCTTCTGTGCGGAGTCTACATGTCCTCCCTGTGGTTGTGTGGGTTTCCTCCGGGTGCTCCGTTTTTCTCCCACATCCCAAAGACATGCTATAGGTGGATTGAACACTCTAAATTGGCCCTAGATGTGAGTGCGTATGTGTGTGCCTTCTGTGGAAGGTTGGGCACCGGGCTGACAACTCAACACTGCAAAACTCCACTGCCAATCATGAGCGGATAGGTGATCTGCTGTGGCGACCCCTAACCAGGAAAAGCCAAAAGAAGAAGATGATTAGGGAGCAAAACAGGAATGCCCTTTACCACCATTGTTATTTGCTTTTGTAATAGAACCATTTGCAAATAGCATTAGATATAATTCATTAATTGAAGGTTTTGAAATCTCAGCAAATTATCAGTCTGAAACTCAGCTACTTAACTATTTACTCATTGAATATTCAGAGTCTAGCAAATAAAGTCACTGAGCTGCACTCATGGATAGCTCTCAATACCCCTCACATCCTCTCCCTATCTGAAACTTGGCTCAAGCCACACATCTCAAATAGTGAAATACTCCCACCAGGTTATAATATCTTCCGATCTGATAGACCTGTAAAAAAAGGTGGTGGCATGGCCATCCTCTACTCAAACATTCTTAACCTCTCACCATACCCTTCCCAAATTCCTGACTTCCTCCCAGCTGAAATCATCATCAGCTTATTTTCTCAGTTCCAGAACCTGCCCTTGCCATGACCCTGCCTAGTCTTCCTTCCCTTTATGTACCCTCAAAAGGACCATACTTAGTACCTCATTACACCTCTCTCTCTCCAATGTGTCTACTATGCATTTGCACAATTTTCTGCAAACAAAAAATGTTATTTGTTAACTTATTGAACTATATCAATGTAAAATTGTTACTTAGATTCTTTTTAATGCAACTTTAACTTTATGCATGTATCCCAACATATGTGAATCATTTTGCTATAACTGCTATAATATCAATATTGTTTAAAATTGTACTTGTTTTAAAATGTATTACTGGAGCTTTTCTCCTCGGGTCTCCACTGAAAATGGGCCACAAGCCCAGTTGGACAAACCGGGTTAACAAATGTCAATAAATAAATAAATAAATGAAATATTAACTATGGGTGATGTAAACCTATTTCAGAAATTAATTTTGATTGTCAAATTTAATAAAAATAAAACAAAACCCCTGTTATAAATAAAACAATAATATTCTAAGTAAAAATATAAATATAATTGCACTAAACAAGAACTGAAAAATTTAGGTATAATAATAAATTAAAATATTACCCTTATCTCCAGTAATAATCTTAATAAGCTAATAAATGAGATATATATCTTTAAAAATTTAAACCAGATCATTTTCTCTTTTGAAAAATTGTTAAATATAATCCAAATAGATTATTCTACCCAAACCAGAATGGTTGTAAAGTATGTAAATTGACCACAGAAAACAAAATTAAAACACACCAAGGACTAAGCCAAAATGCCATTAATAAATATTTTATTGACTGATTTTGTCTTATAAAGGTAAGAGACTTTATCGGAACAAAATAATACATCCATAAAACCATTAAATATCCAAGTACACATAATCAGTAAGGTGTAATTCCCCAATTAGCCATCTAACTGGGCTTGCCGTATCTTTAAAACCAATCTAAAATGCAATAATGAATTCAAAACAATACATCTAAAGAAAAACAAAACTCATAAATTACATTATTTCTTTACCGCTTTGATTACACCTTATTGGTCATGCCTCCTTAAGTATTTAATGTGCTTATGGACATATTA
This sequence comes from Protopterus annectens, assembly GCF_019279795.1. NCBI lineage: Eukaryota > Metazoa > Chordata > Ceratodontiformes > Protopteridae > Protopterus > Protopterus annectens. The sequence goes on along the minus strand of NC_056729.1, from coordinate 1,646,893,637 downwards.
TTTTGTTCTCATAAAGTCTCTTGTATGTATGAGCCAAAAAGAGCTCAATCAAATATTTACTAATGGCATTTTGGCTTGTTCCTTGGTGTGATATGTTTTATTATTCTATCAAAACATTGTGTGTGTTTGTGTTTTTATATATATATATATATATATATATATATATACACATGCACACATACATATATTATGTGTGTATATAATATATGTGTGATGTGTGTGTGTGTGTGTGTGTGTGTGTGTGTGTGTGTGTGTGCATATATATATATATATATATATATATATATATATACACACACACACACACACACATATACATAATAAAGAAAAAAAAAATATATATATATATATATATATATATATATATATATATATATATATATATGGGTCCCCTACAGATGTTTGAAATTTCAAAAAGCCAAAGCTTTTGAAATTTCAAACGTTCTGAATGGACAGCACCTCATTGCGCTGAATCTGGGAATTTCCATTTACCACACTGTAGTGCAATCTCGGAGTTGTTATATTAAAGTTAAGGGGGTGTGGTGAACATTGTCCCCATGGGGGTGCAGGGGGGCATAGCCCCCTTGCTAGCAGCTTTCAAATAATGTAGTGTTTTGTTTTTATTTTTTATTTTTTTGCATGTTCGAAATGTCAGGAGTCGAACATATGGACTCAGCCATATGGGTTTCAGCTTTCTGAAATTTTGATCATGTGTAGTAGACATATATATATGTGTATATATATATATATATATATATATATATATATATATATATATATATATATAAATTACAATTGATTGTTTTATTACCGGATAGAAATATTGCTAATAATTTTATTGGTTTATTTATTTATTTTATTTTACATCCATTTTCAGTGGTGACTCAGGGGGAAAAGCTCCAGAACAATTGCTAGCATACTGTACATAAGATAATTACATGAACATTGTGGTTTAGACATACAGTTATAAAATATAGCAGATAACATATGATTGCATAAGATATTTACATAAGCATAGTGGTTTAGCTATACAATTAAAAGTATAGTGGGTAGTAACATATGATTGTTGTTCATACAGCATGTTTAGTAGAAATAATTTTGAAGATTTAGTGAAGATAAGACATGAAAGGAAAAACTAAAAAATGCTAGCCAGATAATCTTGAAGATGCAATGAAGATAAGAGAAGAAAGGAAAAAGTAAAAATACTAGCCAGTTTGTCAAAGGAGGAGAATATAGACAAGTTTATATGAGGTTCATTGATATTTTAAGGGAAAGCTTTTCAACTTAGTCTAGAGGAGAGTTAGTGGATCCAGATGGGGCAGTGAGGAGTAGGCAGTGCTTAGTAAGTAACGTGATAATATGTAGTACGCCTGTGGGAGTTTTAAAGAAGAGGTTCAATAGTGTGTACGGGAAAGGTATTAGAATATGTCAGCCAGGTGCTAGGCAGTTGCATGTCCAGGAGTTATTTAGGTGGAAAATAAGTTGTTTTTTGAAGATGGTTTTGTTAGGTTCTACCCTGATTTGTAGTTGTAAGGAGTTCCAAGTCTTGGCAGTGTTGCTAAAATACAGGGAGTCACCAGAGCTGTAATGGCTTTTGGAGATTGTGATTAGTGCCTTGTTAGTGAATCTAAGTTTTCAGTTATTGGAATAGAGGGTGATTAGGTCTTGTAAGGCTGGAATAATGTCAGGTTGGTACAATATTAAGTGAGCTAGAAGAAGTTGGTTTAGAGCAAAGGTGTTTGGGAGTTTCAACCAGGAAACCTGTTTTAGGGCTTGACAGTGGTGGGTGCGGTAGGAAGAGGTTATGGTGAATTTTGCTATTTTGTTGTAGCATACTGATAGCTTGTTTAAATTGCTCTTATTTAGATTAATTAGGACAAGAGAAGCATATAGTAATATAGAGAGAAGATGGGTATGAGCTAGGGTAACTTTACTGTTGCAGGTTAGGAATTTTTTACTGTTTATTTCTAATAAATTGTAAAATGTCCTTTATATGGTTTCCATAAACCTAAAAATACATACAACAGTAAAATTTCCTTTATATGGCTTCCATAAACCTAAAAACTCACATAAACCACATATAAGACTCTGTGATTTTGGCATAATTAGTATCCATGACTTAGATTCGTATGATTTAGTAGCTGCTTTTAATACAGTAACAACTTAGATTACTCCTCCTCTCTGTTCTAGTAACTGGAGATTTATACAGTCATTAACTAATAATAAAGATAATATATATAAACTTAGATTTTATTAATCAATAATCCTTTTATTTTGATGATGAGGATTGTTTTGGAGGGTAAGCCTGTGATCAAAATTAAATCACTATACATAAAATAATTCTACATAATTTAAGAAATTGTATTTATAAAATAATAATTGCTTATACTCTTAATTCTATGGAAAGTTTAAACTATAAAAATTGAATTATTTTAAAGGAAAATTATATCTTTGTAGTATGATTGTGTAGAAAAGAGTAAGATATTTGCTGATAGCTCCTTAAGGAAATTTACATTGGATATTTGAAACCTTTATATCTTTTAAGAAAATCTAAAATAGAAGAATTTAGTGATTTCTTGATTTAATAGAGATGAACGGTCATTAGCCCCTAAGATATTTATTTTTATGATTTCATTTATTAAAGGTGATATCGCAAATAAAAATGGCTTATCTATATTTTGTAGACTCATCTGGAATAATAATTTTAACTTTGCAAACATTATTGACGTATCTTAGAATCTTGTCATTTAGATAATTTAATTTATGAAGACTTTTAAATGTTATTATTAAAATCAGTTAGTAATACTTCTAGTTTGCATTGGAGAGTCTTTTGGGGAAATATATTCATGCGATTTTTATAACTCCTTATAAATCAGCTAAGTTTAATGAACTGATGAAGCTGTATGTGAAAGCGCTTACCTCTGTTTCTCTCTATTAAAATATATTTTGTGATATCCAGGCTGCTGTTTTACTCCTCTGCTTTGTTTTGTACTGTTTACATTTTTTCCTTTTTGTGCAATGGCATATTTATCTCTATCTGTGGACTTTTGTGGTTTTTAATATTTCATTTTTGCTGGAGTTGTAATAAGAAATTAAAAGCAGAATTGGTACATATATTGTATGATTGTGAAAACTCCGTTTTTATTGGAAAAACATCTTTGATTTTTTTCAAATATTTGTGGTGTAATAATTGTGTCTTGGAAAGAGAAACTGTATTATTAAATATACCAGTTCCTAAAGAAATTGATAAAATACATTTCCCTATGTTTTGGGTCTTCTGGCTGTCACTAGAAAGGTCGCAAAAATGGAAATCCAATCCAATACTTTTGTTTAGTGATTTCTTAAATCTAGCTGCTATGTAGTCTAAAAAAGAAATTTGTACTTCAAAATTAAGATCTTGAAATAAGAATAATAATAATCATTGGAACACATTAGATATGTTATTATCAAAATATTAATTTTGATAAAAGAGAAAGCGCTCATCTGCCTAACCCTACTGAATAAAGGACTGATATGGAATTAATTGTCTCCAGGCTTCTTTCTTTTTTTGACCAATCCTAAACTGCTGAAAAATTCTCTAGCAAGTAAATTTGCTCCCTAGTGACTGGAAAAGAATACCTTTGCTTCACCATGGAAGCTAATGTGACACCGGTAACTAGACTTGAGCAAAAGAGAAGATTTCTTGCTGATACTTCTAGTTTGAGACATGACTGGCTCCCATGGCCCTTACAGGTAACAGTAGGAATTTTTAGTTTTAATTTTTGATTGTTACCACCTCTGCCCACAAGCAAGGAGGTTGCCAGTACACTAGTTATTAACACCCTTATGAGAGCATGGAATTTGGCTTATTATCATAATATTAATATATTGAAAAAAGCTCTATAATTCCTGTAAAATGTTTAACTTTGCTTGGTTAGAAAAAGTATATATCCTGGCTGTCGATCTTCATTCCTTTATAAATATTGTAAATATGTTTTTAAAAAAGTTCAATAAAATTATTGAAAAAAGAGAAATTTATCAGATATTTTAGACACGACTATTAGCAGGTATTGGTGGTGACTTCAAAGTGAGACTTTATGCATAATCTTGCCATGTTTCTCTACAGAGTTATTCACAAATATATGAAAGATATCATAGTTTTCATAAACTAAGTCGGAAATAAAGCATTATAGTTCTTCAGCTACACTGCATAAATATGTTCCCTGTTGGTCACTGTGTCTGTAGTTAAGCAAACTTCCAAACAAACCCTTATATATGTGGTTTTCTTTCTTCCTTACAGAGAGGTTAGTAATATAAGAGAAATGTAATAATTTTCATGATCTGATAGAGAACCAGGCTGGTGTATCTGTCCATGTGTGGTACATATAGTTTATGTCCTATTATCAAGTTTTAGGAATTGGTGGCAGCTTGAAAATGGCACATTATGCATCACCTTGCTATGTTCCTGTATAGAGCTCTAATTAAAAGTATGAAAAAACATAATATTAATAAAGTGCTGTAGCGCTGCACATATGACAAAATGTCAGAATAGTCACAGCCTAATTAATAAAGTTATATCCCTGAAGCTGTACTAGATGTATATATTTCCTGTTGTCCAATATGCGCATGTAGTCTTGTAGGCTCATATGTGATATCTCACCCATCATGTGTGTTTATTTATTTTATTTATTAATATTTGTTTATCAGGGTAGTGCACTGATCACTATTGACCAGTTTCTGCCTCAGCCCAGGTGAAATACAAAAGATTTCATAAACAAAATATAGAAATGTAAGCAATAACAGAACAGTTAAAGCTTATTATATAGAAAACTGTGTATATACATTCCACTGAACAAACACAGTGCAATGTACAATCAATCAGAGTGTAAGGTACATTATATACATTAGCTTCTAAAGTACGTCAATCTTCAGTGAATCTTGAGAGTGGAGAAAAAACTTAAAAAGGGATGGGTTGAATCATGCATTTGATTTACAAATTATAGGTTTGAATTATGCTTTATAGAGAAGTTGACAAAATACAAGAAATGTAATGCTTTTGAAAGATAAATAAATTGTGACTGTTCTCTATCTGTGCTATATTCATATCATATCCAGAGACCAGGTTGTAAGTTTTTTTTATCAGGATCCAAAGGATACCTTAAGTCCCACCTTTCCAGTCACCATTACAGAGACATTCTCAAAAATATGAAAACTATTATAATTTTCATAATTAGATTAGTAAAACAACTGTTAAAACTCTGTAGCTGTACTACATCCATTTACTCCCCTTTGGCTAGTGCTCTTGTAGTAATTCATATTTCATGGGTATATACTTGATTAATGACCACCAGGCCCATTGTAAACCTTGCCACACAACCCAATCCAATTGCATCCCTTTCTAACATATGCATCTTAATTTGGGGGGGTGTGTTCATTAGGAGAAGTATATTTGTTAGAAGGTTGATAAAAAGTTATGTTCGTCTATAAAAAAACATTGTGGCCAGTCTGGGGATGAATTCATGATTAACAATCCAGTGTTACTTAGGGAATGTTTACCTTCAGCCTCTGTCTGTAAGAGACAAGGGGGGTAGCCTAGGGATAAATATGTGATTTATCATCCAATGGACAAGATTAAATTTGAATAGGGTTAGAAACAGACTCTGCTTCACATTGATGTGGATTCTGTTCTACAGCATGGGCTCCTTTGAGTCACGTACCTGTCTCAGTAAAATATTCTATTTATGTCGCAAGCAAAGTTTAAATTCCTGGATCTACTGTTTCTGGTACTACTTGTCTTATGGATGTGCAAAAGCTCCACCAGGACTGGATCGAAGGATGTTTTACATGCCAAACACAAATCACCTCTACTACAGGGTGTCTAGAGGTGATCTGTGTTTGACATACAAAGCATCATCAGATTCATCAGAGTTGGATCTAAGGACGCTTTGTATGCTAAACACAGATTGTCTCTCAACAACCTGTACATTACCAAGTATAGACAGGACTCTAAGGTGATCTTTGTGAGACGTGTTAATACCATGGATTCTGTTGAAGAAGAACCTCTGTGAGCATTCCAGCTGTCAAATATGCCTAGTTAAGTATATGCTGAAGGAGACATACTTAATGATGGCCCTGATAAGAGATCATAAGAGTGGTACTACAACTTCCTCAGATGTGGATGCCATTCACTTACTTATAGGTTTGGTGACATAGAATGATTTTCTTACTACTCTGACTATGTGTTGGTAAAAGCCAGATTACTGTCTGCATATGTTCCCAAGTCTGTAACTTCTGGGTCAACTCTTAGTGGTGGTGTATCAATGGAGTAATTTGCCTGGGTAGACATTTTCCCAAAAGGTACTATTATGCACTTCTTTGAATTGAATTTTAATCTGTGGCTATGGTATCAGTCATTTGCCTGTGTTAGACCCTCTTGCAAGATGTTAGTGTCAAGGGGGCGTCTTTATGCTAGCTCCCAGTTTGCAGTTGTCTGTGAACTGGGTGAGCTAGAAGCTCTTTATATTACTCTTGACCACCGAGAAGTAGATGCCAAACAGGAGTGTGCCTAGCATGGAGCCCTGTGGTATTCCACTGATGACCTGCTTCTTGGTGGAGGTTGTCTCACCACTCCTGACTTCTTGGCTCCTGTCTGTGAGGCCGCTGGCAATCCAGTGGGTTGTGTAGGGATTTATGACTAATTCATTGGGTTTGCTCACAATACCCAAGTGGAGTATTGTGTCAAATGCCTTAGCCTGGTCTGGGTAGATGGTATACACCATTTTAAAGTTTTCTCTGAATAGAGTTCTTATTTGGATGAACAGTGCCTCCAATAGGTCTAGATAAGAGTTGTGAAATTCTTGAGAAATTGATGATGACCTATACCTAGCTAATATATAGTAAAGGACTCTATATAAGGTGATTTGCACGTGGAAGAACTCCAGGGTATTATCCTATTTAACCAGCCTTGAGGAATACTTGCTGCTAATATAGATTGAGATGCCCCCACCTTTGGTCCCTGTCTCTGTGGCTGATGGTCTAAATGAGTGGAAGGCCCTGCAACCTTATACTGCTGGAGTATTTTCTATGGCTTTAAACCATGTCTTAATGACAGCACAGATGTCTATATTCTGCAGAGTGAGGACAGCTTGTAGGATGTGGATTTTCTTGTTAAGGCTCCTAGCATTGAGCTACCTCTCAACTGTACAGATTTACACAGAATGTCCTAATTTTTTGGCTCATATATTTTTGGTTTGATTCTCATAAAACTGTGTTTTTTTTGGAAAATCAGTGAAGACTAAAGTAGGACAATAATGGCAGACATTTGAGTTATAGACTTTATACACTTTAAAAAATTCATACTAATGCAAAGCATGTTATTCTCTCAACTTTCTAAGTTTGTAAGAGCAATATTTAAAAAGGTGTTCCTATTTTGGGGCCTTTGTCCAGATTTCTTGCTCTTAGATGTTGAGAGGTATGGTTAGTTTTCTTTGGGATTTATTTACTATGTCAGTAGGTTTATCAGATTAGCATTGCCTAAAAAAAGCTCTAAGGGTTGGAATAACATTTTAGCTAAAATCTAGAATGCCAGAGGAACAGATGCAGACTGTCTTTGGCAAAGCAACATGGTAGTCCTCTTGGGCTGACAGATATTGAATCTCCATGGATTGACAGTAGAAACTAAGCCAACTGTTAAAGTCAGTCATTTTTGTTCATATTGTGGCACTGTCCGTGGTGAAGATAGAATGCTGCTCCATGCAAGGCACATACTAGTTTGAGACACATATTCAGAAAGGTCCATGACATCTCTACTTTTAATCCAGAGAGGTATGTCTCAGGTCATTTATGCCCACATGGACTGTGATAGAATCATACTGGTACCGGTGGTATAGTGACTTGAATGCATGTGTAACTTTACAGATCCTGGCTGCAGATAAGCAACTGACCATAATCTTATTCTTGTTCAGTCTGGTGAATGGGACATCTTTGTGTCATACGGTGGAGTCCCCTATGACAATAGTCCTGAGTAAATTGTTTGATTGTGTTATAGGCTTTCATTTTGGGGGTGCATTGGGTGTAGGCTTATTTGCAGTGTTTGGTGTTGCTTCTGGTGTATGCTGTAGAGATTGCTGAGGATAGGCATTGCTATTTGCAGGCTTTTGAGGTCTTTGAAGATTGGGGAGATTACTTTACAGCACCTCAGCATAAGATGGGTGATGCAGTGGTGCAGTAGCTAAGAGGTTCTCCAGTTTGATTCTCAGCTGGGGTGCCTTGTGTGCAGAGTCTGCATGTCCTTGCTGCATTCATGTGGGTTTCATCCGGGTGCTTCGTTTTCTTCCTACATTCCAAAGACATGCGTCTGGAGTGTTTCTCTCTGGGCCTTTGGTGAAAATAGGCTCTGTACTAGTTGGACTTTCCCTGTCAACAAATGTTAAATAAATGAATGATCTATGTGTGTGGACACTATGTGTGGTGGATGTAGTGTGTGTGTTCTTGATAACCATGTTTGTATGTGAAATTTTTGCCTCCAGGGAAATTTTGCTTATACTGTATTGGTTTCTTTAAGGAATAAAAGGTTGTCTGTGAACATGAGACAATTGCAAACAGTACTTCATCTATCATGTTTTCGTACCCTTGCACAAAGATGCTAACTAAAAGTATGAGAGACAAACATTTTCAAAATCTGGCAAGTAAACAAAATTTTATAATGATCAGTGTCTGCTGCATAAATCTGATATCCTGTGAGCAGTCTGAAAGTGCTTGTATTCTTGCCATCTTTATACTGGCACCTTATCTATCCCCTTGGCTTCTGTCTTCCCGGCTTATTACGAAATATATGAACCATATCATAACTGTTGCAACGTAATAGGTATAGAAACTGTTATACCTCTCTAGCTGTGCTACACACTCATATCCTGTCTATGGCAGTACAAGCTTACAAATCCTGCCTTACCCATCATGTTTCCTTACTTCCTTACACAGATTACAAGTAAGTGCAATATTTATTTATATTGTCTCTATCAAGTGCATTATTAGACATACAACATAGGCAAAAAGCAATCTGTAATGTGTCTTTCATTTAAGTGGGGCAGTTATTATAACTTATGGGAGGGAATACTTATTCTATATTTAAGTACTGAATTTCTTTATTCTGCTTTTTTGTACGGGTACTGGAAGTAGGATTTTATATGTTACTTGTGTTCATTCTTTTACTTGTATGTGTTGTTTTACTTTCTATTTGTAATCTCAAGAAGGAGCTGATGCAAGGGATTTCATTTAGGCTACACGTGTGTGGTCCTGAATGACAATAAAGTTTACTTTGGTTCATAGGTTCATACTAGGCTATCTGCCCTAGGGCATTTATAAGCCTAGCCAGAGTGTGTGTGGCTTTCGCCACCCATTTTAAATTAATTTTGCTATGCCCTTTTTTGAGGTTAGTATACTGTGCCTCTGTCTAACAGTGACACAGAAGTGATACCCGGGGTAAACCTACGATCTCCCATCCACTCATCAAGATTCCTCTTGAAGAGAGTCAATGAGGGACTCTCCCTAACCTGGACTGGGATTTTATTCCAGAGTGAAGGGAGCCTCTGGGTTATGAATCTGTCCCTCCAGCATGTCCTATTTATTTCAGTGCTGAGGTTCAAGTCTCTCGAGCGTGTAGCTCGATGGGATTTGGATTTTCTGAGGTGCAGCATGTCCATTAATTCCAGGTTGGACATGGCTTTATACATCAGGCACAGATCGCCTCTGAGCAGGCGGTATGCCACTGAGTAGAGCTGGAGTTTCTTTAACCGGGCAGCATATGGCATCTCTTTGAGTCCTTTGATCCTCTTGGTGAGGTACTTTTGGGGTCTTTCCAGTTGCTGCAGGTGTCTGGTAAGGTACATCCCAAAAGGGGCATTGTACTCAATTATGAGCCTGATGAGAGATGAGTAAAGAGGCATGATGACCTCCCCTGATCTAGATGTGAATCCCTTCATGATTAGGTGGGCTATATAAAGTGTTTTTCTAACCACTTTGGCCACGTGGTTGTCAAATGAGAGATTGCTATCAACTTGGGTCCCCAGGTCCCTAATTACTTCTTCTGTAAAGTCAGTGTGCTGAACAGTCACAGACCTTAAGACTAAACAACACACCCGATACACTTGTAATAGGTGACTCTATCGTCAGGCACACTGACGTCCCGCTCACCAGGCTGAATAAGGAGAAGGTCACAGTGAGCTGCCTGTCGGGCGCTAGGATCTGCCACATAACACAAGCACTCAGGTCACTCCAAGGCAAGTACAAATATGACTCAGTCATTGTCCATGCTGGTGTGAATGACCTGAGACGTACCTCCCTGGACTACATGAAAAGAGATATAGAGGAGCTCTCTGAGCATGTAGCCCAGGCTGGTATGACCCTGACCTTGAGTAGCATCTTACCCTCACCAAGAATGATGCCACAATATGAAGACAAGATGATCAATTTCAACAATTGGCTTAAGTATTGGTGTCATTCAAAGGGGATCCAGTGCCTGTCAGCCTGAGATGACATGCTCGACAAGCCACGATGCTTCACTAGGTACAGCTTGCACCTGTCACCCCTGGGCTTTTGGATATTGGCAAAGGCTCTTGCTTCCCCCATAGTGCCTTTTTTAGGCAAGGCTCTGAATCTTTGAATTAGATATTGATAGAAAATGAAATGTCATAAGGTTTTATAATCTCACAGATGAAGGTAATATTATATCTCTGCATGTGTCATCCCTACACTTTGTGTCACAATTTACATAATGAGACCTTATCCTTTGTTCATAACATCAGTAAGAAAAAGGTGTCGGACACAGCTGTAGAGTACTAAAATGTAATTTTTTTAATATGCTGGTCACACTTGAAGACATCTTGCAGATGGACTGTTGTTTCACATCACTGGGTGTCAGTTGCACTTCACCAGGATGTTTTGGTACCATCATTCCATTATGAATATAAATCAAGTATATCTGAATTGTATCACTGTTGAGATGAACCCCATCACTTACAAACAGGAACAGATCTTATGCATGTATGCAGTTGCACAGGAGTGTTGAAATCCTCTTACCTGAGTATCAGTGCATGCATGAAGCTCTTCTGTAAGAGTCTGACCTTGTACACTGCTTGCTGATTGTCTGTCTCCAGTGCTGGTGAGGTATTAATTTCTGACCATACAAAATGACAATTAGACTACCATATTTGCACTGCTGTTTCCAGAACTGCATTAATGCAGAGCCTCAGCTCTCCAAACAGATGCACAATCCTGTCATTGCCTCCGATGTACAGCAGGACTACATCAGACTCAGGGTACATGTCACTCTTTTCATCCAACAACTGCAGAAGTCCTCTCCACTGGATACCTCTGTTAGTGATAGAGTGTACCTGATCAGTGGATTTGGAGAAGCTAAACATCACTTCTGGCTACATGTGTTGCTGTCCAGTGAGTGTAGGAATGGCCACAGACCTCAGTCTTAAGTCATTTTTTCTTTCTTCTGAAAACTGTGTTGATTTTCAGTCTATTCTAAAATCACCTGTCCAGGTATCAAATGTAAAAACATTAGAGGTGATGTTCATTAGCTGTCCAGGTGTAATACATTTACAGGTACATGCTATAGGTGTAATACAAACACTGTTACATTTATAATGTATTACCTTATTTAGTGCTGACCTGTAGAGTGGTTGTTCCCCCAAATGTGATAAAATTACAGCCAATAATGTTGCATTTATGGTCAAGATGGATAGCTGCATTGTGAAGTCAGAATGACAGTAAGCAGCTGTAACTGTTGGTACATGTAAGGAATAAAAGCAAAGAAAAATTCCATTCTACTGAATTGGCCATTACAGGTAGATTATTTTCTACCATTTCCGGACATCAAAAACTGTCCTATACCTGTACTGTCAACTTAGACCACTGAGACTGATACTGTCAAAAACCTTTCTCCACTGTCAGGGGTCTGCCATATTTGTGCTTTAATGGATTATGCATGCTCTATTGGTCTGCCAAATTGTCATTTATCTGTTTATGCCGAAGGGACATTGTACTCAATAATGGGCCTTATAAGGGAAGAATGCAAGGATGTTATGACCTCCTTGTCCCTGGATGAGATACTCTTACTTATGAGGTGAGCCATGTAGAAGGCTTTCCATGCAATGGAAGCAACATGGTGGTCAGAAGTCAGGTTGCTATCAGCCAGGGTGCTCAAATCCCTCACAACTGATTGCATGCTTAGGATGTTGTTATTAATGTGATAATTTGTGGGGATGTCACTCTCCCCAAAGGGGATGATGATGATGCATTTTTTGGTATTCAGCTTGAGGCCATGTTTCTGGCACCAGTCATTTGTCTGAGTGAGACCCTCTTGGAGGATGCCCACATCACTAGGAGAATTGATGACAGTACCCAGCTTGCAGTCATCTGCAAACTTGGTCAGTCATAGACCATTAGTTTTGGCCTGCATCTCAGAAAAGTATAGCCCAAATAACAGAGGCCCCAAAACCAAATCCTGGGGTACACCGCTTGTTATGGTTCTACTGCTTGAGGTGGCTTCTCCTATTTTGATAACATGGGTTCTATCAGTGAGCCAGTTTGCTACCCATCTGCTAACTTATGGATTGATGCCTAGTTGTGAGAGTGTATCTATTATGCCCAAGTGGGCAATAGTGTCAAACGCTTTGACCAGGTCAAGGTAGGTGGTGTGCACCATCTTCCCCCATCCATGGCTGTGGTGACTGTCTCAAAGAAGTTGACCAAATTTAGCAGACATGATCTCCCCTTGATGAAGCCAAACTGTGTGGGATCAAGTGTTTGGAGGTCGCCAATGTCCTTTTTAATGAGGGCCATGATAATCTGTCCCATGGCCTTGCAGATCAGGCTACTTAGGCTGATGGGTCTATAATCTCCTGGATCGGTGGACGCTCTACCTTTGTGTAAAGGGATGACAGTGGCTGTCTTCCACTCAGCGAGATGAAGCCAATACTCAGGCTTTGGTTGAATATGGTGCCTAATGGTGCTGCAGGTTCCTGCCTGAGTTCACATAGGATGAAATCTAGGATGTTATCGGATTTGGGTCCCATGGAGGCTGTATTTTTTGCCTTTGAGAGAGCAGTGACAACCTTTTCCCTAGATATATGAGGAAGGGGCAGGTGCTAGTGGTGGCCTGATTTACTGACTGGGGGGATAAAGCTGTAAAGTTTTAACTGAATCTGTCAGCCAGCAAGTGTGCTATATCTACAGCATTTGTATATGTGGTGTCCTTGACCACCAGTTCCGAACAAATCTAGGTGCTTCCTTTGAGGTTGCGGACATATGTGAAGAAGGTCTTATGATGGTCTTTAGTAGATGTGGCCAATCTGGACTCAAAGTTTGCTTTGGAGGATTTCACTAGTGCTCTTATTTGTTTGTTTAGGTTAAGGAGACATTGCTTTCAGTTGGGCATCTTATAGGTTCATAGGTTCATAGATTAGTACTAAGCTAACTGCCCTTGCGAGCCATTTTAAGCCTAGCCAATTATCCCTTGTGAGACTCAAACCCTTCACCTTCTTGGTCTTGGACAGCCATGTTTTTCTTTTGTTATAGAGTTTATTTATTGCAGATGTCCACCAGACCCGTTTACTCTTCCTTGCGGAGGATGATTTAGTCCTGTTGGGTATTCATGATTCCATGCATCTGTATAAATGCTCCTATAGTGCTTTGGTGTAGTTTTGAATATTGGTGCCAGTTCCTACAGAGGGGGAGAGGGCTTTGAAGGTGTTTATACCATCCCTCAGGAGTCTGTAATCAGCTTTGGAGAAGTTTTTATGTCTGATTCTAGCAGGCGGTGGGGGTGGGGGAGATGGTGACTTCGAAAGTGACCGCTTTTTGGTTGGATCTTACTAGGGAGGATGATACTATAGGGATGCTGCAGTGATTAGTCATGTTTGTTAATGTCATGCCCATGCCCTGGTCCATTAATCAAGGAGCCTCAATCCTCACCACTAACACCAGTGAGGGGCATCTCATGTAGGAAAAAAGGATAAGAAATACACACAGTAAAGTGCAATTTCCCTTAAGAGCACACAGAGATCACAGTCAGTCCAGGGCTGGTCGTTCTCTTGCTCTCCAGGTCCCCAATAAGACTCCCACTGGCACAGCTATAGGGTCCAGATCTCAGCCAGCTGAGCAAGCTAAAATCTCCAGCACCCTCTCTGTCCAGCCAATGCTTTGTGTCCCTGCCCAAGTAGCTGACACACACACTCTTTCAGATAAGGGTTTATACAACCACACAGACACTTCTGGTGAAGGCTGGCACAGGATCTCCAGCTAAGCCCCTTTTACCCAGACTATATGGTAGTACCACTTGCCAGCACCCAGCTAATATTTATCAGCTACCCAAAGGCCCTTAAAAGGGTGTCCAGTTATCACTGTGGAATATTATTATCCAACTGGTAGTATGACTAAACAGTCAAGGCTTATTAGAGTGACTTGGTACAGGATCCTTATATACATGCAATGTACTCTTAGAACTTAACTTATCTCTACACAAAACAGCTACAGTTGAAAGGTTTTAAACTATTTAATAATAAATAATAAAAACACAAGACAATACTTCTGACTACACAGTGTTAGTCAACAGTTCAGGGATCACAGAGAAATACCTAAAATAATTCAGTAGTACAGTTCTGACATCACCGAAAAACACTTGGTCTAATCTTTCTAGTTTCTAACTATCTCTAAAAGCAAACACAAGTCTAAGATAACTTACATATAGAAAGCAGGCAGAGTGCTGATGAGTTGGATGGTCAAGACAGAAATGCTTAATGCCTTCTGATTCTCTCTGTTTAAATTACTATCTTAAGTCCTGATTCCCATTGCATCATTTTGTTTACACTTTCCTGGGGTTCCCAGGCCAACAGATACTACACTCTTTTGTTATCTTGCACCTGCAGGAAGCTACATCAATAAAAGACATTCCATATGTAAACTCCAGTAATTATTCCTTAAGCTAAAACAATAGGCAGGATGCTTCACTCCAGACTCATTGACTCCAAATTTTAACTTCAAAGGGACAGACATGAAATAATTTTAACTTCAAAGGACAGACAAGAAATGCTTGACTTAGCTTTCTTTACAGCAGAGGGCAATGTTGCTACATTGTTTTAAGTTCAACATGTCACAGCATATTCTTTCATTTAAGAAAAAAAGCTTGTATTTCAACATTTCACAGTATTTTCTTTCAATTAAGAAAACAAGTCTGTAATTCAATATTCATATTTACAAATGACAGAATTATGTATAAAATCCTATCTGGCTAGGCTGGCAGCCTTCATCTATCTTTACCCACTCTTCACAGTTAATATCAAGTCCAAGATATTATCACACTGTGTGGGGGTATCAACTAGCTGTTACAAGGCATTTGCATTGACAAAATCAAGTTGTCTCTGGACATTTGGGTTCTGGCATGAGTAGTTCTTCCAATCTATGTTTGGGAAGTTAATGTCACCCAGGATCAGGGTTGAAGCTTGATAGATTTGAACAGGTCCAAATAGGCGGATTTGGTATCTTGAGTCAGATTGGGGGTCAGTAGCTAACTATGATTTGAATAGGGATCTTGTCAATGGTTAACTGTACCTGGACTGTCTCCTGTGTGTCATACTGTCTGACCAGCCTGGAGGTGTGCATGTCTTTAATGTATATTGAAAGTCCACCTCCTTTGGCTTTACTGCTCATAGTTTGTGGTCTGAATGTATGATAGAATGAGTAACCAGGTAAGGCTGGGGTGCTCTCCACAGCTTTAAACCAGGTTTCTGTGACTGTATAGATGTCAGCATTTTCCAGGGTTAGGAGTGCTTGCAGTGAGTGCAGTTTCATGTTTAGACTTCTAGCGTTTACCAGCATGACCTTTAATTGGTGTTCTGTTGAAATTTTTATGTTGGTAGTTTTAACCTCATCAGGTTTCTAAAAAAAGGCACTATAGGGGAGGCAAGAGCCTTTGCCAGAAACCTGAAGCCCAGGTGAGACAGATGCAGGTTATCTCTGGCAAAGCATCGTGGTCTGTCGATCATATCTTTCCAGGCTGTCAGGTACTGGATCCCCCTGGAATGACACCAGAAATTAAGCCAATTGTTAAAGTCAATCATTTTCTGTTTGTATTGAGGCATCAATGGAGCAGATGTGATGTAGCTTGTCATGCCCCATGAGCTCAGGTGCATCCTCAATGGGGCAGATGTGATGTAGCTTGTCATGCCCCATGAACTCAAGTGGTTGAGTGCAAACAATTATCATTGCAGTCAAAGGACTGCTGAACTTTTTCAAACAGCTATCTAGCTATGTACTCTGTTATGGGGAGGCATCTATATAACTTGGGGATTTCTTAGTACCACCTGTATTCTGAAAGCGTTAAAATAGACATGCATATATTTATACAACAAAATATGTGAGTAGTTTTCTAGCATGTAGCGGATGCCATCAATGAACAACATTCTGTGCTACACCCTGCCAATGAGCAATACAGGAGTTTGTTTCTTTGGCACTAGTGGTGTACAGTTGCTGTAGGAATTCATGGAGTCAGCTCTGCCTTTTCTGGACCCAGGTTGGTGAAAGGGCTAACAGGACCCAGAAAGATATCAACACATATGGCTATTAGCTAGTTATCCCATGATGAGTGTATGACTTGGGGTTGGTCAATATGCTGTACTGGGAATAATGTGACACTTTACCGTTGTAGAGACTGGCTGCTGCAAGGGTTCAACTCCATAAACCTTGCAGGAACCATTCCCCATTGGGTGTCCCTTTTTGATACACACACACTGTTTCACACAGTCTCACACACACACACACACACACACACACACACACACACTTAAACATTCCAGTGTAGGAGAAGTTTTCCTGCTGACATGTCTTCAGATGTCTGTTTGACAAAGTACTACTTTGACTGAGATCCAGCAGATGGTCTCCACTACACTGCACAAACTCATTTCTAAACAGCACTGCATCAGGCATAGCCTCATCTCTGACATCATTTGTGAGAGTCTCACTGCACAGACTCATTGCTGCAGGCATAACCTCATCTCTGACATCATCAATGAGAGTGTCAATACACAGACTCATTTATGCACACCACCGCAGCAGGCATAGCTTCATCTCTGACATCAACTGTGAGAGTGTCACTGCACAGCACTGTAGCAGGCATAGCCTCACCTCTAACATCATCTGTGAGAGTGTCACTGCACAATTGCTGCAGGCATAAACTCATCTCTGACATCATCAGTGAGAGTGTCACTACACAGACTTATTTACACACACCACCACAGCAGGCATAGCTTCAACTCTGACATCATCGATGAGAGTGTGACTATAGATACTCATTTCTGCACAGCTCTACAACTGGCATAGCCTCATCACTGACATCAACTGTGAGAGTGTCACTGCACAGACTCATTGCTGCACAGCAATGCAGCAGGCATAGCTTCATCTCTGACATCATCTGTGAGAATGTCACTACACAGACTCATTGCTGCACAGCACTGTAACTGGCATAGCCTCATCTCTGACATCATCTGTGAGAGTGCCACTACACAGACTCATTGCTGCACAGCATTGCAGCAGGCATAGCTTCATCTCTGACATCATCAATGAGAGTGTCAGTATAGATACTCACTTCTGCTCAGCACTGCAGCAGGCATAGCCACCTCATGGACATCATCTGTGAGAGTGTCACTGCACAGACTCATTGCTGCACAGCAGTGCAGCAGTCATAGCCTCATCTCTGACATCATCTGTGAGAGTGCCACTGCACAGGCTCATTGCTGCAGGCATAACCTCATCTCTGACATCAGTGAGAGTGTCACTACACAGACTCATTTCTGCACAGCACCGTGCCAAGATTAGCTTAATCTCTGACATCATCAATGTGAGTGTGACTATAAATACTAATTTCTGTGCAGCACTGTAACTGGCATAGCCTCATCACTGACATCAACTGTGAGAGTGTCACTGCACAGACTCATTGCTGCACAGCACTGCAGGAGGCATAGCCTCATCTCTGACATCATCTGTGAGAGTGTCACTACACAGAGTCATTGCTGTACAGCATTGCAGCAGGCATAGCCTCATCTCTGACATCACCAGTGAGAGTGTCACTATACATTCTCATTTCTGCACAGCAGGCATAGCCTCATCTGTGACATTGCAGTGAGAGTGTCACTGCACAGACGCATATCTCCTCAGCACTGCAGCAGGCATAGCCTCATCTCTGACATCATCAGTGGGAATATAAGTTAATATGGTATAGAGCAGTTGTCCTTTAGTGTCACAATTGACATTTTTTATTATAACTAGAGGTAGTTCATCTTCTGTGTCAAAACCAGACTGTTTGCTGTCCATTTGCGTACATTAACATTCCTTAGCAATGCTAGTCCATAGGTTCATAGTTAAGTATTAGGCTAGCTGCCCTTGCAGGTCATTTTAAGCCAAGCCAATTTCCCTTTCACAGCTTGTTTTTGTGAGGTAAATACCTTAACCATTATACCAAACAAGGCTGGTAGTAGTATTTTACCCCCTGTATTGTACTCATTTTACCATTGTTTGCACAGTCTGCAATGGCACATGACAGTGGTCTTGTGAAAGCAGATGGTACTGGGGCATTGATGCCATGATTATTAATACCATATGTTTAGCCACTGGCCGTCTGTCAAAGGTATGCCAGTAGGAAGTCATCATCTGCTTTGTAATCCTTATCTTAGGTTCATAGGTGGTTACTAGGCATGCAGTCCAGGAGACCATTGATGAGCCTATCCCTATCCCAATTTCCCAATTACACCAAATCACTGATTAAGTTGACTTGCTCATGGTCATGTGGTAGTCAGATGAAGGCTGGAGGAAATCAAACCCTGTATCAGAGGAAGCAGTTCATTAACAACTCATAGTCTTAATCCCCTGTGCTAACTGCCATAACATGTGTTACTTAAGTCTTGGAAGTAGATCACGAACCATGTCAGAAGCCCTTGCACTACAGTCTGAGTCTGTTTCTGCATCCAGCATGTAGGTGCTGCTTGAGTTCTTTTGAAAAACAGCTACAATCGTTGTCAATTGATCACTACAGGTAAACGTGTTACTGTTCAAATTCCAACTGCAAAGAGTTTTTCTTATGCAATTTGAATCGAATTTAAGATTATCATCCAGTATCATTCCTTAATAATTTACTATAAGAAGTGACTTCGATGGTTGCAATATCAAGAAAGGACTTCAAATTCTGTTTTTCGTGACAGAGGGATTTTGGAAAAAGTAGTAGTTTGGTCTTTTTTTGGATTGAGCATGAGTTCTGAGCGATGAAGCCATGTTTCAGTGGCCATTAAAGCTTCCTGAGTAATTTTTTGGAGGTGTACCACATTGCCAGATGTGCAAATGAGAGTGGAATTATCTGTGTATTGTATTAGAGTGGCCTGTTCTGTGGATATATAGAGGGTGTTGGTGAAAATGTTAAAGAGGAGGAGACTAAGGATAGAGCCTTATGGCACACCAGTGGTAACTGGGAGGTAAGGAGAGAGCATGGAGTGCTATTTTACTGACTGATACGTATCAGACAGGTAGCTTTTAAACCACAGAAAGGTAGGCTGAGAGAGGCCTAGTGATGACATTTGAAGTATAAGTTTGCTGTGACAAACCATGTCTAAGACTTTAGACAAGTTTAGAAATAAGGAAGAGACTAGTTTGCCATTTTGTCTAGCTTTACTGACAGTATCTATATAGGTTAGAAGGACAGTGCTAGTGCTATGGGTAGGACAGAAGCCATGTTGTGTACGGGATAGAAATTCTTCCTGCAGGAGATAGGCTAGCAGTTGTTTTTGAATTCATTTTTCAAGTATTTTGGCAAGGGGAGATAAGATTGCTGTAGGTCTAAAGTTATTAATGTGTGTTGAATTTCCTCCCTTGTGCAGAGGTAATGTGTGACTTTTTTCAGGGAGATGGTACATGGGATTCCTGAACTGAACTATTTGTAAGGACTGAGATAGGATAGGCAATGGTTTTGGCTGCTATTTATAGGTACTCACTTGGAAGGTCATGCACCGAAGGAGAGCACAGTTTAAGTTTGTTTGAGGAGTTTTATATAAGATGTGGAAATAGGTTTGAAGGTGAAAGTGGATGTGGTGATATGTGTCTGTTGCACTTAATTTTGTTTTGGTTTGTGATGAAGCCCAGTTAATCAGTTTATATTTGATAATGTAACAACTAGATCACAAATACAGCTCAGTACTGTGCTTAGAATTATGCCACTACAGCAACCACACTGAAAACTAACTTCAGTGCAACATATTAGACTATGCCACTAAAGGAGCATAAAGTAAAGCCCCCCCCCCCCCCCACACACACACACAGGCAATTGGGATGGCACATGGGCTACTGCAAGTCTATAGAAACTCTCATCTCTACTTAACTTCTTAAAGACTTAAATGGCAGTGCCATTACCAGTATGAAAGAACAGAAATATCTGAACCTAATACTCGTAAGTTCACTAAACACACAGACATCATAATTTCTAGGGTACTTGCTCAGTTAAAATTGCATTATCCAATCTCCCACCTCCACACCCCAACCTGACAAAATGTAATTGCCAAAAATGTTCTAATTCTCAAACGTGTATGTGTTGTTGCACTACTGATGATGCATTCAGCCTCCAACTCTCAGAAACTACAAACCACAAAAATTAAAAATAAGTAGATTCACCCTCTTAGCAGCCCAAATTTCCCATTATTGTGATGTACTATAGAACTTCCAACTGATTCCTAATAACTGGCAGGGCTACTTCCTATTTGGTATCCTCATGTTCAAAATCTTATACCTATCTTATACCTAGGAATACTACTTACTTCTTAAAAGAAAACTTCCTCTTAATTATTAGTAATATTCACTTTGGCATAGCCAAGATGACATTGTCACACTTTCTGTGTCAGGATTGAAGGGAGCAACTGGAGAAAAAAAATTCTCAATTTCATTGTGCTCTTTGGAACCACCTCCCAAGAGAGGTAAAAAGTAATCACAGTTTAGAAAGTTTTTATAAATAATTTAAATAATTCCTTCATGAAGATGAAAAGTACACTTGCTTCTATGAAACTGGCTCATGATACTGTTATCAAATCGGTCTTCTACCCGATTTTAAACTTTGCAACTGAATTATACTTGGCACACCTATTGAACAACAGAACCTGGTAAAGTGTATATATTTACTCCCTTGTTAATATTGTATAGCTACCACAGTAACACTTATACATATTGCATGTTTATTTGTAAACTCTCTACTTTATCTTACAGTATTCATGTTAATATTGTTAATGTCATGTACTTGACGTCATTTGTTACTTTGCACCTAGACTGTGATTGAAAAGTGTCAGTTGACCAGCTCACTTACCCAATAAGGAAATTGTAAAATAAATAATTAAAGGGAGTGGGGTCTGTCTTTGAAAGGCTGCATTGCTGTCCCCACAATATTTCATTACAATACTTACAGATAATAACAGAATATTCAGCCATGAAACACTCATAAGACTGAAATTCTAACCTCAGGCTTCCAGTGCAGAGCACTTCTGACTTTTAACCTATAGTTATAGCAGCTTTAAAGCATTCTAGATATAGCATGTTATTACATAAACATATACAATTTGACTAGAAATACAGGATTTTGTACTTATGATGTAACAACAAATTAATGAAGAAGTACTTCAGGACATTACTGTGCTTGCATCACTGAGCCTAAGTTCACCATTGCACCTGCAATAAAAACTGAGTATAATGCTATATGTGACACTGTTGTAGTAAAGAGCAGTAATTTAAGGCAATGGGGTCTTTGTTTGAAAGGGTATACCTCTGTCCTCCTGTGAAATTTTATTTCAGTATTTTCACCTAACAACAGGATATTTACTACAACTACTACAGCAACATGCATTAGCCCTTAAAGCCATTCATAAAAGTATGAATAATATTATATATGAATTTTTTAATATAAATTATATTACATTATATGGGTGATGCAGTGGTGCAGCCGTTAGCATTGTTGCCTCATAGCAAGAGTTTCTCCGGTTCGATTATCGGCTGGGATGCCTTCTGTGCGGAGTATGCATGTTCCCCCCCTGCATTTGCCTGGGCTTCCTCCAGGTACTCCAATTTCCTCCCACATTCCAAAGACATGCAGTAGGTGGGATAGACATTTTACATTTACCCAAGGTATGAGTGTGTGTGTGTGTGTGTGTGTGTGTGTGTGTGTGTGTGTGTGTGTGTGTGTGTGTGTGTGCGCGCGCGCGCACCTTCCGAGGAGGGTTGGTTCTCAGGCTAGAAACACGACCCCATAAAATCATAAATGCTACAGAAACAAAGAGTGCTGGAGGGAGCTCATTCCCCTTTGTGCTGCATGGCATGGGTAAAATCCGAGAGAGAAAGATTATATTATATCATATCAATTTTAATTTTCATAACCTAAATAATAAACAAATCATAATATGTCTGCATGTGGGTTAAATACACTTATTGTTTGTCACTGTATCTGAAGGAATGCACATTTCAAAAACATGTAAGTATCACTGTTGTTATAATTTAATTGGTGTAGAAACTGTACTTCCTCTTATGCCACACTCATAAGATTTGTTGGCCATGTGTGCCTGGCAGTTCAAGCTTCCGTATACTGTCTTACTCATCATGTTTCCAGTCTATACTGGCACCTCGGCATTCATGAAAATGTACTGCCAATCATTAGCGGACCGGAGTTCCGCTGCGGCGACCCCTAACCGGGAAAGCTGAAAGACAGACAACAACAACAACTGGCTGCCCAGTCATGCAATGTAATATTCTGGCCTAGCAAGGTAGGCATGACATTTGCATCAATAGTGTATTACCAGTCCACATTGTCTTACTTAACATTGGGAAAATTTCACAATAGTGATAATTGGGCAAGCCTTTTCCTGACACGTAATACTGGCTCAGTGTTACACAGTAACTGCAGACATTTTTAGAATAGTGTTAATGTGATAATGCCCCATAGTTTGTCATTCAGGAATTTCACACTTTCTGATGCAAATGATTATTGCAACACAAAACCTATTCCATTAGGTATTCGCAGGCTTTCATTGTAGTCTAAGTGTTACACTACATGTCTGCTGTTATTTATTCCATTCTAGGTGAAAGTGCATTTATTCATTTATTTATTTATTTAACATTTTGTTTACCAGGAATGTGCAATTTGGAAAAAGCCAATGTTCAGTGGAAGCTCAGGGAGAAACACTCCAAATGCATGCCTTTGTAATGTGGGAGGAAACAAAAATACCTGGAGGAAACCCACATGAATGCACGGAGGACTGCAGATTCTGCAAATAAGGCACCTCAGTTGAGAATCAAATCAGAGAAGCTCTTGCTGTGAGGTGACACTGTAAGTGCTGCACCAACTGTGACGTCTACACAATTTATACATCACACTGATACTTCCTTTTATCAGCATCCAATAACTCATTACAAGTCAAGGTACAGTCCTGCCATCAATAAGATTCGGTTTATCCAGCAATGTCATTCCACATGTATCACAATGTAAACATAAATGTGTGGTATAAACAAGTAAAACTTGGAAAGTAAGACAAAAAATGAGGGACAGATGCATAACCTCAGTGAGTGAT